>NC_090176.1:22426545-22644045 GCF_024679245.1 Pseudorasbora parva | reverse complement strand
GTAACGTTACCTGGGATGAAGACAGTTCACACGCGACGCCAGAAGAACTCCTCTTGCAGTTTTCAGGGGAACTGTTAGTGCTGCACCGACCCGCGGGACACTTTTATTAAGTTATTTGGCCCGCACCGCACCACTGTATATATTTTTACAACACGCCGCGCACCCGCGACCATTAAATAGACATACGGGGTCCGCGGGTTATGAGACGAACCGCGCATCACTAGTTCAGGGCTATCAGGGTTGTCATGTCAACAAATGCACGCGCGATGGCATCCCCTGTTGTAGGATTACAGAGCTTACGACAGTAGTTGAGGACATTATTTTTTCCAAACTGTAGGGGGACCCCGAGAGCAAAAGTAGCCAAGTGGGGCTTTAAGTTTAAATTAAGTTTTTAATACTCTAATCAACATGGGTATATGGACAAATATGCATGCTTTATGCAAATGTACGTTTATTATTAGTGAAACCATATAATACTTATTCAATAATAATGAATAAAACAGCATGAAGACTAGACATGTATCAAAGGTCATAGATGTTTATCAAAGAACTAATTCATGTCTCTTAAGCCTAGCTTAAAAATTCAGAAAAAGCAGGGATTTCTCTCATTTTAAGAATATAAATAAAGGTAGTATTACTGGCAGTTTAATTCAGAACAGGGCACAGTTCGTATAAAAAACTGGTAATGTGAAAGCTGTCATGCGGACCTGTGAGTGCACCAGTACCACACCATACCCGGAGTTGGTCCATATTCCACGAGTAGGAATATAGTGCGGCCCCTTTAAGAGAAACACTCTCTATTGAACTGCCGGTATTTTGCATGTGCTCGCGAACTATGCCTCGATTCACGTGAACAGTGTGAAGAACACGAACTCGGAAGCGCTCTTGTTCAGAAGAGTAACCTGTGCACTCGTTTTAGCCGATTGTAATGCATTTAGTTCAATATAACACATGTACTGTAAGTGGTGATGTGTCAATTACCTTCGACATGAGCAAGAGTGAGCTTCAGTGTATTCACGACCTGGTGTCTATGGTTAAACAGAAAATATGGTAGCTTATAGGCAATAACTGCACTTTTGGTTTAGAATATTAATGATAACCATTTTCTTTCCCTATTAATGTTTGCTGCTGCATCCTTTACGACTATGGCTTATCCCGATTTCTCCAACTACGGGCTAAGGATCAAACAGAAAATGCGCGCTGAAATGAATTTGTGTTAACGCGTTAACTTTGACAGCCCATATATATATATATATATATATATATATATATATATATATATATATATATATATATATATATATATATATATATATATATATATCACATACAACCACACACACACACAGGTCCTTCTCGAAAAATTAACATAGTGATAAAGTTCATTATTTTCCATAATGTAATGATGATAAATTGAACTTTTATATATTTTAGATTCATTGCACTCCAACTGAAATATTTCAGGTCTTTTATTATTTTAATACTGATGATTTTGGCATACAGCTCATGAAAACCCAAAATTCCTATCTCAAAAAATAAGCATATCATAAAAAGGTTCTCTAAACGAGCTATTAACCTAATCATCTGAATCAACTAGTTAACTCTAAACACCTGCAAAAGATTCCTGAGGCTTTTAAAAACTCCCAGCCTGATTCATTACTCAAAACCACAATCATGGGTAAGACTGCCGACCCGACTCTGTCCAGAAGGCCATCATTGACACCCTCAAGCGAGAGGCTAAGGGTGCGTTCACACTTGTAGTTCGGTTCGTTTGGTTCGTTTGGTCCGGACCAAAAAACAAAAACAAACATAATAGTCCTGGTCCGCTTAGCGTTCACACGGACATTTTTAACAGCGAACCTAAAGTTACCGAACCAAAGGCTCAGGGAGACACTCACAACCTGATTGGTCGGCTTATATGACGTAGGAGCTTTTGGGTTTTCATGAGCTGTATGCCAAAATCATCAGTATTAAAACAATAAAAGACCGGAAAAATTTCAGTTGGTGTGCAATGAATCTAAAATATATGAAAGTTTATTTTTTATCATTACATTATGGAAAATAATGAACTTATCACAATATGCTAATTTATAGAGAAGGAACTGTATATATAATTAATAAAAAGTATTTTACATACACCAAAGCTGCATTTTTCAAAAATGCAGTAAAAACAGTAATATTGTGAAATATTACAATTTAAAATAACTTTTCTAATTTAAAGCTGCTGTCCGTAACCTTTTTTGTGTTCAAATTTACAAAAAATTATATAATGAGAATGTACAACATGAATCCATTTTCCAAACCGTGTTTTTGTTTTACCTTGAATCATTATGGTTCACTTATAATCAGTGTTTATATTGGGACTATTTCAGACCAGTCTAGTAGGAACCACTGCGGAGGAGCACAGCCCCTGCGTGACTCGCTATAGACATAAATAGAGAGAAGTAGCTCTGGCTGCAATGTTCTTCTGCAAGATGCATACAGTTCTGTTTATTAACCGCTAGAGTGCAACAAGTTACGAAATTTACAGCATCATTACTTCAGTCTTCAATGACACAATGTCAGAAATCATTTGAAAATGCTGAGTTGATGCTCAAGAAACATTTCTTAAAAGGGTGGTTTCCCCGATTTCACTTTTCTAACTTTAGCTAGTGTGTAATGTTGCTGTTCGGACACAAACAACATCTAAAGTTACAACGCTCAAAGTTTAAAGCAAAGGGAGATATTTGCTTTTAAAGAAATCAATTTCTAAGGACTACAGCAAACAGCCAGTAGGGAACTACAGCCTTTTCCCCCAGACTCGCTGACATCAGCACAGCAGCTCCAATATTTACATAAACCCCTCCTCCAAGAATATTAAATAAGGGGGGCGAGGCCATTTTTATTGCTCTGGAGAAGAGTAGGCCGGAGTGTGCTATGCAGTAAGTGAATCACAATACACACACAGCAATCACTATCCCCTCTCCCCCTACCCCTGACTCGATGTTACCAGATAATCAGCAGGAACGTTTGTAGCCGAGCTGCAGTCTTAACTAGAGCAGAGCTGGCAACCCGGATGTCCAAACACTACTGACTTTGTGATTGGTCGATAGGTGGAGGGTGGAGCTTCAGGCCAAACCACAACATGTCAACATCAGTTGAGGGCTGCAACAACAACTTTTAAATGGCAATATCCTGCCGGACTAATGTTGTCAGTGATATAAGTATTTGAAATTAACATGATTTCTTAATGTCTAGTGACATATTAGAGCCATTTTATGATTAATTAAAATTTATTTCTTACATAGTTCCTTTAAAAAGAACAGCATTTGAAGTTGTATACACGTCTTGTCTCCACTGTCCCTTTTGATCAATTTATGCATAAATATGAATTTCTCTTTAATAAACACTTACGGACCATAAACTTTTGAACAGTAAGATTTTTTGCTGAACAAACCCTTTAATTGCACAAATATCCCCAAGGCTTTATATAGAAAGCTCATACTGAGAACACATTTCACTGCCGTTTACTCCTATTAATAATGAGTGTGTGCAGAACATCTAACCTTTAATCACACATAGACAATAAAACTTTAATATCCTGAGTCATGCATAACTACATGACTTCAGGTCAATACACCCAAATTTAACAACTCCCCCACAACTGCCAACACACAGACTTTTACGTAAATCCAAACAACAACAAAAAAGATTCCAGGATACATTCAAAGGATACAGTCTGAGCCAGAAGTCACAGCGTAATGTATCTAAAAAGTGAACACATTGCTCTGTCCTGGGAGCTGAGAAAGATCCTCAATGCAATTCATCTACATTCATGATTGTGCACTTGGAATCAAATGAGGAAAGAGAAGGTGGAGGGTTGAAGGAAAAAAAAAATGTCAAAACAATACAAGAAAATACCCAGGGCAAAAGCAAAAACTCTCTTCCTCTCTCTTGAGCTGGGGGCGTAGAATTGGATGGTGAGAGAGCTGATTTTTATCCTTGGCATGGGGGCAGAAAGAGCTGTGGACAAAAAGGCCCTTGTACCCGCGTGTTAACTCGGCTAAAAGCCCCTAATGCCCCCTAATCGTGACTGGCAGGGTTGGTGACCTCCCCTATTACCCCTCTCTGCCACACAAAAGCTCACTTTTCTCCCAGCGTGGCTTTCATGTGCCTCCAAATGCAAAGCCGTTACTCGTCTCTGATAATGAAGCGCATACACATCACCGACTTCAGGAAGAGATCAAATGAACAGTGTACACTTAAAGAGCGAGGATGATAAGAGAGAATGAATAAATGAATCAAGACAGGGAATTTCAAAAATGTGAGTAAAAGAAAGAAAGAAAGAAAAAAAAGGAGACAGAAAGAAGGGTGGAAACAAAGTCTGGAGCCACAGAAGAGTTTAGCATAGTTGGGTTTTGTCCCACATTTCTTTTGTGAAAGTTCGATACTTCTTGGCTTATGAGAACCAAAGGCTTTGACTTTGAGAGGTTTTGGGGGCTGCTCATCCATCCAGCTGGCCCACAACAACAAGGGGCTGAGAAAACTGGCAAAGGAGGGGCAATTTGACTTCACAAGCATGCTCCCGCATATACATTCTTGACTTGCTTCAAAGCCTTAACATTTTGTTCTTCATCAACAAATATCTCTATTTTTAGCTATTTTAAGTAAGTAACATCTTTAATCATGTTATTTGTTATACTTTTTAACCTAAAAATGGCCTGAGCACAGTTGCATGCCTTTCCAATTATGTCTGCTAACAAAATAAATAATTTATCCATTAATGTACAAAAAATAAAATAAAAAATCCTAATCCAGCAGCTCCAACCTTCCCGGGTTACAGGGCAAAAGTTAAAAGATGCTGTCATCTACTGGTCACGTGTAGTAATGCAACAAACAGTGAAAGGGTCTTTAGATGTAATTGTTTTTTTTGTTTTACACACTAGGACACATTTCTCACCAACACGTTTTAGTCTTTCAATTTCATTAGGGGAAAAATTGGGAATAATTGTGTACTGTAAAAGTAAACACAGATCAGGCATAACATTATGACCCAATATGGCCGGTCCCCCTTTGGCTGCCAAGACAGCCCTGATCATCGAGACATGGACTCCACTAGAACCCTGAAGGTGTGCTGTGGTATCTGGCACCAAGATGATAGTAGCAGATCCTTTAAGTCATGTAAGTTGCTTGGTGTTCAGCTTCAGTTAGTTATTTGTTCAGCACATCCCACAGATGCTCGATTGAATTGAGATCCATCTATCTATCTATATGCAAGTCGTATATTATATATATATATAT
This sequence comes from Pseudorasbora parva, assembly GCF_024679245.1. NCBI lineage: Eukaryota > Metazoa > Chordata > Actinopteri > Cypriniformes > Gobionidae > Pseudorasbora > Pseudorasbora parva. Next base: position 22,638,765 of record NC_090176.1, on the reverse strand, counting down.
ATATATATATATATATATATATATATATATATATATATATATATATATATATATATATATATATATAAAGCTCAAGGGATTTCCCAATGACCCTTCAAAATCAATTACGGTACTTCAGTTAAACCAACTGGCTTTTTGTTATTTTATCCCCTTATAGACAGGAGTGCATTACGAAAAAGATTGAATTTTAAAGGCATAGCTTACGAGTCAAGTCTCACCGATATTCCTGCTGTAAATGGGTACAAACACATTGATGACGCGCTCGAGACCCAGCAGCCCAACACACAGAATCACCAGAGCTTGCAGCTGCACACTTCCCCTGGGCCACATGAATGGCACCAGCAGACACACTTTCCTCCTGAAGTCCTGCCATGCTGAGCTAGAAATCACTTCCACATGGCTTTGTCTTTGAAGCTTCTGTTGGAAAGTAAAAACTTCGTTTTAAAAAAAAAGTTTCAGTAAGAATATTCAGACAATGAATTGTCATTCTTACCTCTACATTCAGGGCAATTGATGCTTCTTGCTCCGTTTGATTTCCCAGTGCATTTTGTTTGGTGCCTCTTTTAGAGTAGTACTTGTTTGCCATTGTTTGACTTCGTATAAACCAAGCTCTCAAAAATAGAGTCTGAATGCATTATTCCATCAAGTGTATTGCAGTCTACGGATTTGCACTAACATTAGGCTTTAAAGTGCATATGTGCGCGTGCTGTTTTCTATTATAGCCTCCTGACCGGCTGTGTTCAGCTAAACGGAAAAAGCTCTTTGTGTATCATATGGACAGCTTTCACGTGACTGACAGAAGTGTGGTCATGTGGCTCATTTGTTAAATGAAAACGCTGACGCTTTGAACCGCTGAAAAGACATTTCCTCTCAGGTGTTGTGAAAGAATAGTTTTCGTTTCGAACAGCAAATGCTGCTTGCTGCTAGCGGTCTCTAAAACCAGATTCCTCTAGAGGGCGCTATGCGACTCAGAAAGGCGGATCCTCCATCGAGTCTACACTACAATGTATCATATTTAAATCAATTCTAATTCCACGTATTAGTAACGAAGTAGAACTACTTCACTACTTAAAAGGCGGTATCTGTACTTTTCTAGACTATATTTTTTTCCTCCTACTTCCACTTTTACTTCAGTACATATTTTTATGTTTAATACTTTTACTCCGATATTTTTTTGTGTGCTGCATAATATTGTTATTTATCTCAATAAAGATAAATACACACACTACATTCACATATGCACACACAGGATTCATAAATGCACACACAGGATACACAAATGCACAAAAAATTCACAAATGCACACAAAATTTAAAAAGCACAAGATTCACAAATGCACAAAAAAATCATAAATACACATAAAATTCATAAATGCGCTCAAGATTCAGAAATGTATTTCTGATGCACACACAAATATATCTTGATTTACAAACTGTTTGCGGTCTGTGAACTTCACTGCATTTGTGTGTGAATTTTGAGACTCCCCTGACTTGGCTGGACACACAAATGCTCTTTTTAAACAGGGAATGATCAGCAACCAATCAGATATCGCCCTTGTTTTAGCCAATCACAAGAACGCACCATCGCCATATAATAATAATAATAGATTTTATTTATAACGCACTTTTAATTCCGAAGAATCTCAAAGTGCAACAAAGGGGAAAAATAACAAAAATGAATAACAAGTAAAAATATAGAATAATACAAGCTTGCGCTAGAGGCTCTGTTGGTATATTCCCAATTCGGCAGTGTCCTGATGACATCGTGGAGGCATGACAGCTGAAGTGAAGACCAGATGATGAGTCTGCATGGCGATTTAGACGATGGGGATCGCTGCAGCACCATGCAGGAGGCAAACAAAGTTTTCTGGGCACTTCTGTGGACACCGGGGTCGGCGCAGAAGTCCAAGCCACCCCACGGCAGTAGTGCAAGACGGCCATTATTATAAGATGGCTAGCGCGGTGGAGGACTTCCTCTGGCAGATGCCTGTATTCGTGGACATTTTTATGTTTGAATTGTTGCGGTTACTTCTGGTTTGAAGGACATTTCATGCTACTCGCTTCGGCTGTTCTGGGTGTCGGCTGCTCACTGGTGGTCTCCCTCGGGCTTGAGCTGCATGGTGGCTGAAGTTTGCACCGGGCTAGCGTCATCAGCATGATGTTGGGATGTTCCGCTTCTCGGCTGCGTCGCTGTTCTGTCTTGCACTGCGGCCGTGGAACGGTTTGGACTTCTGCGCCGACCCTGGTGTGTCCACATATGTGCCCGAAAAACTTTGTTTGCCTCCTACATGGTGCTGTGGCGATCCCTCCATCTTGTCTTCGTCTGTCATGCCCCAACGACGTCATCAGGACACTGCCGAATTGGGAATATGGGAATATCATAGGGGAATATGTAGCAACAGAGGCTCTAGCGCTGGGAGAAACATAATAACACTTCATGGAGTGGAACACAGTGTACTGTGAAGCTTACAGAGATTCCACCATCAGCTCAGTTTTCTGTTCAGAAAAGCTTTTAACTGTTGTGTTGGTTGATTGTTTGTATTATTCTATATTTTTACGACTCATGGGCGAGTAGTACTTGATTTCGTCCACCAGGGGTCTCTGGGTAAATGTTGTGTGTGTTTTCAGGTTGAGCGGTGTGGAGAATTGACGGTGATTGACCATGCTGCTTATAAGAAGTTTAAGAGTTGACAAGAAAAGAGATGGTGTGTTGGGAGAAAAGGCTGGGAGCGTGATCTCTGCGGTCCTGGTAGCTTGGACATCCTGTTGGCTCTCTCATCCTCTCCAGTCAAGTCTCCAGATGTGTTTTTGTATTTGGTGTTATTTTAATCCTTACTTGTCGTTATGTTTGTCTTGTTGATTAAACACTTATTATTTTGCTAATTGGATTATGTGTATGGCCTCTCCATTCATGTTGCTTCTCCTCGAATAAAGGGGTTGTAACACTTGTTATTAATTTGTTATTTTTTCCCTTTGTTGCACTGAGATTCTTCGGAATTAAACGTCCATTATAAATAAAATCTATTATTATTATTATATTACGATGTGTGAACGCGTTCATGTGATTGGCTTATAAATTAACAATCCCCCACGTGGGGTGCGTTCTTGTGATTGGCTAAAACAAGGGCGAGTGATTGGTTGCTGATCATTCCGTTTAAAAAGAGCATTTGTGTGTCGAGCCACGTCGAGGAGTCTCAAAATTCACACACAAATGCAGTAAAGTTCACAGACCGCAAGCAGTTTGTAAATCAAGATATATTTGTGTGTCTGTGCATCAGAAATACATTTCTGAATCTTGAGCGCATATTTTCTTTGCATTTCAGAATTTTGTGTGCATTTCTGAATTTTGTATGCATTTGTGAATCTTCTGTGCTTTATTAATTTTGTGTGTGCATTTGTGTATCCTGTGTGTGCATTTATGAATCCTGTGTATAGTACAACGACGAGCGCGTCAAATAAAAACCAATGGTATAAATGCCTTGTCCGTTTGGGGAGGAGCGTGCAGAGGCTCGTGCCACGTAGACAGGCGAAACTATGATCAAGACTTGAATCTACGTTGATTTGGTTACGTTGCATACAGATCCAATCGAAATACATTGAATACAAGTATAATAAAATGTTAAAATTCAAGCTTGAGATTTTACTGGGGCACATGCCCCAGTAAAAGGGGTCTAGCGACGCCCCTGAATGGTATTGAAGCATATAGTAGATGTAACAGAGCTCATGCAGCTCTGATTGATTTAATCAGAAGGGGTCTAGCGATGCCCCTCAATGGTATAGATGCATATACCATATATGTATACCTTATATATATATAAGCATATAACATATTGACTGTTGCTAGGCAACGTGGGGGAGAGGACGCTGGCATTGTCAGTTCGCCGCTTCTCCACCCACAAATCATGTTACTGTACTATTAGATTTAGATTTTATTTTATTTTATTATGTTTGTGACTAGTCTAACAGTCAGAGCTACAATTGGGACTGTTGCTGATTGCTGGCAGCCACTGAGAGGACGTTGTTCGTCTCTTCGCCGTTTTCCACCGCTTTTCTGATGTTTATGTTTGAATTGCTGCGGTTGGTTCTGGTTTGGAGGACATTTGATGTTGCTCGCCACGGCTGCTCACTGGTGGTCTCCCTCAGGCTTAAGCTGCATGGTGGCTGAAGTTTGCACCGGGCTAGCGTCATTCGGGCCAGCGTCATCGGCGTCCAGCATGATGTTGGGATGTTCCGCTTCTCTGCGTCGCTGTTCCGTCCTGCATTGCGGCCGTGGAGCGGCTTGGACTTCTGCGCCGACCCCGGTGTGTCCACAGAAGTGCCCGGAAAAATGTTCTGCCTCCTGCATGGTGCTGCGGCGATCCCCATCGTTTGAATCGTCATGAAGACCCATCATCTCTGGTCTTCAGCTGTCATGCCTCGACGATATCATCAGGACACTGCCGCTGGGAGAAATTTAAAACATGGAGTGGACCACAGTGTGCTGCGGAGCTAACAGAGACTTCCACCATCAGCTCTGTTTCTGTTCACCATCAGCTCTGTTTCTGTTCTGTTTTCTGTGTTGGTTGATTGTTTGTAGTATCCATTTTTACTTGTTATTCATTGTTTTGTTTTGTTAGTTTTTCCCCCTTTGTAGCACTTTGAGATTCTTCGGAATGAAAAGTGCATTATAAATAAAATCTATTATTATTATTATTATTATTATTATTATTATATAGTAGATGTAACAGAGCTCATGCTGCTCTGATTGATTGATTACATTTAAATGAGCCTCAACATTCTGTCAGTCCAGCAGCTCAAGTTGACATTTCAAATCAACACAGCTGTTTCTGAAGCCTTGAAGCTTGATCACACGTGCTACAAACTCTTTACAACTCTACAATTTGGTAAGTTTTATCAGTTTGGAAAGTGTTTCTCCAGTCATCATCATGGAGCAGCGTTGCCAGAGAAGTACCAGGGCTCTTCCCACACACCTGAGGGGATTCTTCTCTTCCAGTCCAGACTCCTGTGAGCTTTCACAGCTGCCAGCTGTAGTGAGGTTAGATCACACTTACAGCTGCATCTTTGAGAGAGCTCAATGTCCCACAGATTTGGAGGAGCACTACGTGAAGAACGCTGCTGTCTTTTCTGACATCCGTCCAGCAGCTTCAGTCTCTTCAGTGGACGTGTGTCAGCAGAAAGAGCCTGTCTTCATCCACGGCTACAGTGTGCAGGAATACCAGGACATCTACCTCTGTGGTGGATCCCATGATGAAGACACGCAGTGGACGGCGCCGTCGTTACAGTCTTAAACTGGGACTGAAGATCAAGCAGCGGCTGTGGGAGGCACTGAACTGCCCTTCACTGGTGGAGATGGAGCAGCCTGATGGACACGTCCTGATCACTGAGAGCTCTTCCACAACCAACAGAAGCTTCAGTCCTCGAATCCATGTGGACATCAGTGAAAAGCCCCTGCCTGTGGAACCCCGAAGAAAGAAGCCCAGACACTGAGTCTTCACAGTGTCACATGGAGCCCGGAGTATCACTCAGCGGGACCGACATATGTAAATACTGCATATAGTTGAGTAAGCTTGTAGTTTTATGAGTAAGTTTTATTTTGTAGAATCAAATGAATTTTTATGGAGCAAGTTTTATTTTCTAGAGTAGGTCATTTGCACATTGTTGTGTGGTGTTTAAGGATGTTTCTAGAGATTGTCTATGCATTGAAGTTGGGTTCACAGATTGTTCCATGATGTGTTTTATAGCACTTTACTACGTGGTCGTAGGGATATTTTTAGTAGTTTCCTGTGTGTTGACATGCGTTTGCCAAGGTTTTCTGCGTGGTTGTTAGCGTGTTGCTTTGTGGTTGCTTGGCTCTTCGGGGTGTTTTTAATGCATTGGTTCGTGGTTGTCAGGATGGTTCAAGTGGTTGGTAAGGTTAGAGTAGGTTAGGGTCTCTCGGTTTGCAGCTCCACGTGCTGTGAGGGCTTGTGTGCATGAGTGATGCTGAGAGCTACACCACTGGTCCTTCAAGACTACTGGTAGGGTCAGCCATAGTGGACAGTTCTCAGCTGAGATGCCAGATGAAGACAAACCACCTGATTCTGGACAGCAGAAGACTGACCTGATGTTCCTGGAAGAATACCGTATTCAACATCAGAACATCAGAATTATCTGAATGGAAGACAATTGAACCTGATTATGTGTGAAAGTCATGGATGGATTGATGGAAGCATTCAATCGAACAAAATAAGGTCACACAAAATGGTTTAATATTTAGTAAGGGCTGTATTCTTTCTTTAGCATTTTTGTAACAGCATTCAGCCAGTCAAATCAGAGGACCACTAATTATTTAGAATTTCATAAAATCTTGAATAAATATTAAATAATTAACTTCTAAACACCATCACAGTAATCTGAACTTCATAAACTGTTCTTCTTACATCAATAATCAAAACCAGAGGTGCCGGTCCCAACCCTGAATAAAGGAGGGTTGGAATCATGACATAAGAAAAAACTCAAGAATTTACAAAAGAAAGCTCACTTGTAGTTTTAAACATATAGGGTGTTTTTTTTACTGAGTTTTTTTTTTACCTACAGCATCTATTTACACTTGGCTGGTGTAATGTCATAGCTGAGGGCGTGGATTGAAAGAGCTGCGGTTTTGAAAATACCTGTGTTCGTGTGTACAGGGCCACAGTCTTGTTAGGATGCAGCCTTATGTTTGAGAAAAAAACAAATTACATGCACATGGCCAATAGTGCAAATTAGGTGATGACATCATTTAGCGATTTCTAAGACAGCCAATAGCTACTTTCCTTACCAAGGAATTGGCAACACTAGAAGCCCAAACTGTGCTGTTCCAGTTCGTTTTTATTTTGCCCTTGACTCACTCACTTCCCTCCGTCTCGTTTACTCAGATGTGTGTCATTGCTTACAAGTGGCCACTACTGGCAAAACCTTTGCTGAACTGAAACGACCTAAGCCCTCGATCACTTGGAATTCACTATGGAGTTGATTTATTATAATTATTTTTCCTTATGAAATTGTTTAATGCAGCATTCTATATGTATATATATATATAGGTGTGTTTGGGTTGTTTAAAAAATAAATAAATATCAAAGTTGCTTGTGGGGTATAAACGCGGTCAGTGGTGATGTCACAATCATGTTGCATTGTGGTAGATGAAGCTGCAAATCGAGGGAGCGAATATCTGTCCATATAATTTTCTCTTTATGAAGTGAACCGCACTTCAAAATGGCGGCAGTGATTCCCCGAAAATTACACATGATGTGGATGTGTCCGCATTAAGTAGGCCCTATTTCAGTGGGTTTAAACAGATTACCCTTTAGAGCAGATTAAGTTCACAAACAATTGTGCACTCAGAGAAGATCCTGGCTAGTTTTCAGTCAGACTTGTAAACTCAGTTCACTGAGGCCCTGTCCCAAATGGCACACTTCATGTGCACTTTCAAAGTGGAAATTACTTAGATGAAAATTGAAAATGATGTTACAAAATGGAGTTACTTTTGATGAAATCAATTTCTGAAACTGAGTTATCATAATATCACCACCACAAACGAGAATCAAATGAAATCCAAACACCAGTGGAATTAGCGATCACTGCGTTCAGGAGTGCAGGTAAGCCCATCTGTACTCCGAGTGAGAGCGCGATAACTTATGATAGCAAAATGATCTCGAGACAAATGCTTCCTTTAAAAATTCTTTGAGGGTTTATGAACAGAAAACAGAAAGTGCTTCACTTAACCGTTATCTTTGTCTCCGCAACGCCTGTCAGCTGGCGCATTTTCTCTCCCGGGGCCAAGAATAAAATCCAATAATATTATAGTTTCTCTGTACATGAAAATGTGAAACAATACAAACACAACATCCATATAGCCTACCGACGTGTGTGTGTGTGTGTGTGTGTGTGTGTGTGTGTGTGTGTGTGTGTGTGTGTGTGTGTGTAAGTTCTGCGCTAACTGACTGGCTCTGCTTTAAGTGTTTCTTTCCGTTCGCGTTTGAGCTTATAATGCTTTTGTTCTTTAGGTGTTTTTTACACACTGTTTAATGTTTTAAAAACCTTAAGATACAACGCAAGCGTGTTGTGTACATTGCCTAATCATAAGCTTGTTCAGAAATGGTGACGAAATGTTGAGAAAAAAAAAAACATCTCTCTCATTCTCTCAAAATACCTCATTTAAATAAACGAATATTCGATTTTTATGAGCCCAAATATTCGAATACAATATTATAAGTCCATAAGACCACAGGGTGTCCCATTTGTCATTTTAGGTCTCAGAAGTGTGCCCGCGAGCGCCCCCTTTGTGGTCGTTATGCGCCCTCGATGCACTTCAGCCCGCACTGGTGCTAGCCTTTTTCTCTTCATCACATCACAATTAAACTTATCAATTTGATGGCGGTTGAAACCAAAAAGTTTCAAACAATAATCACTAGTGACAACTGGAGATTCGTCTGTTGTAAAATGCAAAAGTTCGGACTTTGCAGTGGCTAAAGATACTTCAGCACTAATACTTAAAAAAAAAAAGCGCTTTTAAAGGTGAACTCCGTGTTTTGAAGTTTTTTTCCTTCTGCTGGACAGGTAAGACATTTCAATGGTTAAATGAATTAGGCTCAAACTTGTTCGCTTAATTCATACAGAGTTTTCTTTGTTGTGCTTTTCTCGTTTTGCTATGTGGTTAGGGTAAACATTAATTATTTTGTGCTTGCTATGAGGGAACAAACATCTAACGTTACTCATTTGGTATATGACGATTAGAAATTAGACGGCACAGAAATGTAAACTGAACTACAGGTAACGTTAGGCCTAATACACATTAAATGTAGTCACACAATGCTGATATTAACATTAACACTTTGAAAAAGTATAATTTGTACGGTTTGACGTGATATGATAGGCTAACAATCGTTAGATAACCATCGCGATTCTTAGTTGGTCAGAACAAAGTGGATGTTAGCTACTTACTTGTTAAGATGGCATTCTTATCTCGGTCGTGACTCGTGGGCTACTTTCAAACAGTAAACGATAGAGCCTCTGATTTCAAATGACAGTAACTATCCACACCGGCGCCTGACAGCCGTACATTCTCCTCAAAACATCGGATTTCTCCGCGCTGTGCCGTGCCGAGGCACAACTTGCCTAAATAGATAATTCCGCGAATAACTGCAATTGCAGTTTTCGAACAGAGATGGCGACAAAGAGGAAAAACTACGGACTGCAGCTAGTAGTACTCTGCTTTTGATTCACAAACTGTTGAACAGTTTTTTTGAACATGATAATCGACCTGCAACCCATTTTTAGGGTTGTGATATTTTAGTTATGAGCATAATGTCCAATGAAGAGGTTATTAAAGAGCTGAGCAGAAGAAACGTATCTATCTGTATAAAGAAATCCTCAGTGAGGGAAGCATCTAACAGCAGAGTGTAAAGCATCACTTGCCTCTCACTGAAGACAGTCCACTTGATTCTGGACAGCATTAGCTGCACAATTAAACAATCAGCACAGCCTTCATGACAGAAACACTGTGACTGGATTTGCAATATTTATACATTTTTGTCAGTCATAATTTCTTTGCAGGATATTCTTTTTCTTCATAATATTTTCATTCACTGAGTTTTCATTAAAAATTGATTAATGTTATTCATATTCTTTGTCACGTGACTCACGTCTGATTGTTGAAATAAAAAATCCTCCAACCAACATTTTCAAAATCAGCCCGCCCCTCATTCTTTATTGAAGGGTCGGGGGGAGGCTTGGCCACGGGCCCCAATGAACATCCCTGTGTCCTTCTCCAGACTGAGAGAGATGGACTTGATAATAGCGTGTAATTTTCTCACTCAAACCACTGCTGCTTCTGCTCTGATTGAATTTAAAGGGAAAAGCTGTCCATAACTGCCTAGGCTCTAGGGTCAGTTTTCGCATATCATTCAGTGTGACCATCACCATGCATTATGGGTATTCTCTAGCTATTGAGTATACACTGATTATACACCCATCATCACAGTGCACTGTGGGATTAAATGAGTGCATTCGATAACGTCCACTATGGTTTTGCGGACACCACTACGAATGGCTGTTCCCTCAAACAGTGCCCTATTTAGGTGTATAAGAGGCGTTTAGGACACTTATGTGTCCTACCAGTGTCACTTGCATCGCTTCACTTTAATTCATAAATCCTCTCCTGGCCTCATATCATGGGATAGTAAAGTGTCCATTCAATCCGCTCTACAGAATTTCTGTGAAAATAGTAGGTCATCTTGCCTACTGTTTTTCAAATACAGTATTGGACATATACCTAGGGAAAAAAGCATAAAGGGTAAAAAATAAATAACTATTATATATTTCGTCCTTCTAAAAATATTAGCATATTGTGATAAAAGTTCATTATTTTCCATAATGTAATGATAAAAATTAAAGTTTCATATATTTTAGATTCATTCCACACCAACTGAAATATTTCCAGTCTTTTATTGTTTTAATACTGATGATTTTGGCATATAGCTCATGAAAACCCAAAATCTCAAAAAATTAGCATATTTCATCCGACCAATAAAAGCTAAGTGTTTTTAATACCAAAAAAAAGTCAACCTTCAAATAATTCTGTTCAGTTATGCACTCAATACTTAGTCGGGAATCCTTTTGCAGAAATGACTGCTTCAATGTGGCGTGGCATGGAGGCGATCAGCCTGTGGCTCTGCTGAGGTGTTACGGAGGCCCAGGATGCTTCGATAGCGGCCTTAAGCCTAGTTCACACTGCCCGATTTTTGCCCCGATTTTGAGTCGCCGACAGGTTTTGCGAAATCGCCGACAAATGCCCGAGATCACAGGCAAATCGGTGCTCGTGCACGCGAGTGACAATCACGCAGTATGAATGATCAAAGACGCGATCAGAGAGAATCGCCGACGAGTCGCCGACGCCGGTGAGATATTTGGCATGCTAAATATCTGGACCTGTCGGCGATTCAAACTCCTGCTGTGTGAACAGCGTTCTGACTGAAAATTACACTGACAGCCAATGAGAGAGTGAGATACAGGGCAGCAGGAGGTTCAGGGAGGAGTTATAGAGCATAATTTCAGTATTTTAATAGATATATTTACAATTCTATCAAACAGAAACAAAGGCCAAACATTTCCACATCCAGCCACAGCAGCAGCACATTAAATAATTATTTATTTACCTCAAACTGTCTTTGCAGAACAAAATCCTGGCTCCCTCTGTCTCTCCAACAATTTCCGCCATAATCTTTTTTCTTTTTCTCCACAAATCAGCGCACATACAATTTGAAGCAAACTTTGTGCAGTTTATCATTTTTAATAACAATTCCAAGTCTCGCGCGAGAACTCCGGTCTGACCGGTCTGTTTTTACGGTCTATGGGTCTGACGCACGTGTGATCTCGCGTTGTTTACTCGGCACATCGCACGTGTGTTTGGGAAACGTAGTTTGCACACCGGAGAGCGAGAGAGTTGTCGGCGATTCTTCCTCTTGTTCAGTCATGCAGTGTGAACTCCTCTGTCGTCAAACCATCGTGCAGTGTGAAGACAGCAGTGACTGAATGATACCCCAGATAGTCATGCAGTGTGAATAGAGCAGTGACCCGACGAGTTTGAAAATCGTGCAGTCTGAACTAGGCTTTAAGCTCATCCAGAGTGTTGGGTCTTGCGTCTCTCAACTTACTCTTCAAAATTTCCCACAGATTCTCTATGGGGTTCAGGTCAGGAGAGTTGGCAGGCCAATTGAGCACAGTAATACCATGGTCAGTAATACCATTTAACCATTTTAAATGTAAACCATTTAACCATTTTTAAAAGCCTCAGGAATCTTTTGCAGGTGTTTAGAGTTAATTAGTTGATTCAGATGATTAGGTTAATAGCTCGTTTAGAGAAACCTTTTCATGATATGCTACTTTTTTTAAATGGGAATTTTGGGTTTTCATGAGCTGTATGCCAAAATCATCAGTATTAAAACAATAAAAGACCTGAAATATTTCAGTTGGAGTGCAATAAATCTAAAATATATGAAAGTTTAATTTTTATCAATACATTATGGAAAATAATGAACTTTATCACGATATGCTAATTTTTTGAGAAGGACCTGAATTTGTGTGTGCAAGTATTTATGTATATATATATATATATATATATATATATATATATATATATATATATATATATATATTCATTCACAAACAAGATTAATTGAGACTTTGATTTGACAGATTTGTTTAGTAGATTCATACGCAATGGCCACATTCCAATACAACCGGCTTGTCTGTGGAGACAGAAAGAAACAGAGTATTTCAGTGAAAAAAAAGATATGACACACAGATTTACACTGAGAGCTCCCGTACAACCAGCAGAAGCTCAATCCAAAACATGGATCAGTGAAGAGCCCCTGTCTGAGGAACCCTAAAGAAAGAAGCCCAGACACTCTCTCTTCTTCACAGTGAGTCTTCACAGTATCACATGGAGCCAGGAGTATCACCCAGCAGGACCGATATATATATATATATATATATATATATATATATATATATATATATATATATATATATATATATATATATATATATATATATATATATATATACTGTATATAGACTAGCTTATAGTTTTATTTTGTAGAGCCAATTTAATTTTTCTAGAGTAAATTTTGTGGTTTTTGGGATGTCTTGGGTGGTCTCCTGTGTGTTGACATGTATTTGTAATTTTTTCTGCATGTTTGACCAGGCCAAACCAACCTGAGCCCCTTTCGGATGGTTAATATGCTCTAACTGTGGTTGGAACATCGTTTTAACTTTAAGCTCTTACACATTATGTCAGATAGTAATGGCTTAGACTAATAATAGTTTGATAGTCACTTTTACTAACTCATATTTCACAGAAAATTAAATTCTGTTCTCATTCTCATTCTGTTTCCATGAGACACTGGTGATGGGTTCATTACATAGTTTGTAGCACCTCCTTGTGGATACTAGTCAATAATGCAGCTAGATCTTCTTAGTGGCCTCCTGGTTATTCTACAATATTTGTAGTATTTATTTTTTATTTTTTTGCTGGACATATTATTTTTTGAATGTGTTTGGTTATATTAAAACGACTAGATACAAACTGCTGGCAGTAATACTATCCGTAACCTGAAAAGACAGCCCTGGTGTCTAGAGCTAAAACAAGGCAAAATTTGGCATTGTTTGTTTCTGTCAGTGAAAATGTTATCGATGTCTAACCATAGCTAAAGAATTGACTTTGCTTACATGATGGAATATCATACATCTCACAAATTACTTTAAGCAAAAAAATATGTAACCAAATGCCACATTATTTTGTCTAGAAGTGGGTTACTCATAGCCAGACTATATCAGGTATAGTTAAAGGAACTGTATGTAAGAAATGTATTTGAATTAGTCATAAAATGACCCTGATATGTCACTATACATTAAGAAATCATGTTAATTTCAAATACTTATATCAATGACAATAGCAGTCCGGCCAGGATATTGTCATTTAAAGGGGGGGTGAAACACTCAGTTTCAGTCAATCTCATGTCAATCTTGAGTACCTATAGAGTAGTATTGCATCCTTCATATCTCTGAAAAGTCTTTCGTTTTATTATATTTATAAAAGAAATATAGGCTGTACCGAGTCTTTCCGGGAAAAAAACGAGCGGCTGGAGGCATATCGAGTGGGCGGAGATAAAGAATGACGAGCGCGCAAAGCGGTGACGTCCTCAAGCGTGGAGAAACCCATCTATCTCAGCTAATACAGATATGATCCAGAATCAAATCTGAGGCAGAAATAAATTGAACAGGAGAAACAGCAACATCAGGACGTCCGTTTCTGTGGTATGTACTGTATTTAGTGTCCTGTCAACATTTGTGTCTTTACTCGCAGTTCATGAGGACATGATTCGGTTTATGGACTATTGTATGCGACTAGACCTTAGAGGTAGCAAGAAAAACGGTTTTGCACGTCAGACTAGTGTAACGTTATACAGAGAATAGCAATCAAGTTTCCGTTAGCGCATTTGAATGACAAAGCATGCGATCGTGTCGTTTACTGATGTTTACTCATGCGACGGTAGCGGCAGCCAAAAGCAGAGACATTTGAAACAGTTTTACTCACCGGCTGCTTCCAAAGCAGGACTGAACCTTTATCGCTGGGTCCGCTCCGTCAAAAACACTTCTTTGGTATGATTTGGTGAAGTCCTGTGACAGCAGTGGCGTGGAAATCCACTTTGAGACGCGACTGAACGATGTTGTGAATAGGGATGGGTATCGTTAAGATTTTAACGGTATTACTACTCTTACCGATACTGCTTATCGGTCCGGTACTTTAACGGTATTCTTATCGGTACTTTTTGAGATTATATATATATATATATATATATATATATATATATATATATATATATACACACACACACACACAATTAACAAAAATACACATTATATAGGCCTATACAGTGCTTTAATTTCAGGAAGAATTCTAGTAAAATAACACTGCATAGTTTATCATAAATAGCCAAAATAATGCATAATAAAGCTGAAGTTATTAATTCAAGAGCTGTGAGGGATTTTCTCTTTGCATTTGGTTGTTTAATTCGTAGTAATTCATCAGCATGTTTATTAACACCACTGCCTCTTTAACACAGATGTGCAGCTCTAGGCGACTGATAATAGGCAGATACACTACAATTTCTCCTGACTATATCCATAATAACTACGTCCATTTTAGACACAAACTAAAACTGTTAAACTGTTGTGTTTAAGACACTCTCCAAGCTGGTCATTTTGACATAGATGTTTGTGTTCATTTGATCGTTTAGACGCGAGTGTGAAACCGAAAGTGTAATTTGCTCGTCTCGTTGCGGCTGTTTCGGAGCGCGCGCGCCGACTTGGGAACATCCTCTTGCGCACATTTTTGTGCTTAATCGCTCTTTTTATTATTAAAACGCACCCCACAATTTACCAACAGTAGCTAGACTGTATTTTACAACAATCCCTGATCGTGCTGATTCTGTCATTGCGTTTGAGTTTTATGGAGAAATGACAGCGTGGGCTACTGCTGCAAAGGGAATTAGCCTACATAAGTTGCGCTAGACATAAATATTATTATAATCTTTGGAAGCCAAAATCTAAAATAAAATCAGACTATCACAGATCTAAAGTGTAACCAGGCTATGTTTGACTGTTTAGTTCTGTCCTCTGTCGTTTTGCTCGTGGTCTCTCTCTTTCTCTCTCTCTCAGGTCACGTGTATTTTCAAAAGTACCGACAGCAGAACCGATAACGTCCGAGCTTATCGATACAACGGTCTTTCAAAATTCACCCCCGGGGCCCGTTTAATACCGGTTTTCGGTACCCATCCCTAGTTGTGAAGCTTCCCGTCATTTCTGCGTTCAAATCGGTTCAAATGCAGCGCTGCCTTCCCGGAATGCTGTGCTGAAGCGTTGAAGTCGCTCGACGTCACCCATAGGAATAAAGTGGAGCGCGGCGCGTCATAAGTGTTCACGGACGACTGGATCTGCACCTGAGAGACTGTTTACGGGTGTGCATTTCCTCTCTCGCTCTAGTGACGCGCACGCGCACCCTACCGGGAGAAGAGCCCGTACGGCCCATACAAGGACCTTCCGTTCTATTAACGTCAAGTAGACCCATACTCGAAAAAAAACTCTCTGAAACTTGTGAGAAACTGGAAGGAGTATTTTTGACACAGAAATACTCTATCAAACGTCCAATATTAGTTTTTGAAACTTTGACTATGTTTTTAGGATGGGAATCCAAGTCTTTAACAGTGTAAAAAGCTCAGTATGCATGAAACAGCATTTCACCCCCCCCCTTTAAAAGTTGTTGTTGCAGCCCTCAACTGATGTTGTTGTTGACATTTTTGTGTTTTGGTCTGAAGCTCCACCCTGCACTTAACGACCAATCACAAAGTCAGTAGTGTTTTTGCATCCGGGTTGCCAGCTCTGCTCTAGTTACCACAGCTGCAGCTACAAATATTACTGCTGATCCTGCAGCCTCTCTGGCAACCTTGAGTCAGGGAAGAGGAAGAGAGGGAATACACCTGCAGTACCAGTTTTGGCCACAATCTTATATACACTTCCTTTAAAAGACAACTCCGGCAAATTTTATAGTTTATCTTGATCATTATACCTTGGTGCAGACTGATCTCAAGAAATGTATGTATGGCCCGGCAATTCGTATGCCATTTTGGCGTGCTATCAAGACGCGTAATCGCTTTTAGCGTGTTTATCAACGCTGTTTCATTCTACCCCCCCAAAACTGCCCCTACTCCTAAACCTACCCATCACACACACACAGCCCCTAAACCTACCCATCACACACACACAGCCCCTAAACCTACCCATCACAAGAAACATTCTGCATTTTTACATTTTCAAAAACACATAATTTTGTATTTTTATATATCCATTTACCTTGTGGACACATATTCAGACACATTTTGAACACGTATCTCAAACTCTTCCCTAAACCTACCCATCTGTGTATTATAAAAAACAGGATGTAACAGGCAGATACAACTGCAGGCACAATTTATTCAGAAAGTACAAATATTCCAAGTGTTCCGAGGGCAAACGACGGATTTGTGTGAAGAAAATCCCCAAAAGCGATCAGAACGTTGAGTCCATCCTCCAAAAATTAATAATACTTTTCAAATATTGCAGCCAGAAGAAATGCCACGTCAGCTTTGACAGCATTGGCTGTCGTGCTCGTGACCAATTGCGTCATTACGTCAGCTTTGATTGTAAAATGCCATTGGCTCTCGTGATCGATCACGTTATTCTAAACTTGTGTGTATCATTTGAATCAGAGATTCACGAGTGTTCTGTTTACAAAGGGGCGCGATGATCATTTCAACGACTAAAACATTAAGATCAACTCCGTTCTTCACATGAAGATATCGTATGACTTCAGAAGACTTGGAATGCAACATGAGTTAATACTTTTATACTGTTTTTTGGTCCGTTTTTGCAATAAATAATGTAAAAATGTTTGCCTGTTATGTGTTTATATTGTTGAGAGTGGGTAGGTTTAGGGTAGGAGTGGAGTTAGCTGCTCCAAAATTTAAAATTAGGCTATAAATATTAATTATGTGTGATCAGGTTGGCGGAATCACATGGCGTAGACATACACATGGGTATGATGGTTCTTTTAGGCGTAGACATACACACGGAATCACATGGCGTAGACATACGCGCGGATAGCTCAAAATGCGTATAGACCACCTGCCACTTGGCTTAAGAAAGTGGCGTGTATGTTTGCGCAAAGTCATGATGTCATTTGCTTGGTGAGTACAAAAAAAACGTATTGGTGCTTGCAACACGTAGCTATTACAGTTAAAGGAGTATTTCAGCGCTTGGAAGATTAATCTGTATTTAAACTGGGTCATTAATGTAGTAGAAATGTGAAATTATTTTTGAATTTGGTGCTTTCTAGACTGAGAAAAGACTGAAAATTTATTTTTAATAATACTAATAATTCGTTACATTTATATAGTGGTTTTCTAGGCACTCAAAGCGCTTAACATAGAAGGGGGAATCTCCTCAAGCACCCACCCGAATGATGCGATGGCAGCCATATTGTGCCAGAACGCTCACCACACATTGGCTGATTGGTGGAGAGGAGACAGAGTGATTAAGCCAATCATTATATGGGGATTATTAGGAGGCCATGATGGACAGGGGCCAATGGGCAAATTTGGCCAGGATGCCGGGGTTACACCCTTACTCTTAATCGAAGGACATCCTGGGATTTTTAATGACCACAGAGAGTCAGGACCTCGGTTTAACGTCTCATCCGAAAGATGGTGCTAGTATAGTGACAGTATAGTGTCCCCGTCACTATACTGGGGTGTTAGGACCCACACAGACCACAGGGTGAGCGCCCCCTGCGCGCCTCACTAACACTTCTACCAGCAGTTACCTGGTTTTCCCAGTTGGTCTCCCATCCAGGTACTGACCAGGCTCAGCCCTGCTTAGCTTCAGTGGGAAACCAGTCTTGGGCTACAGGGTGATATGGCTGCTGGTTTGTTTTTGTCTCATGGGGATGAAAGACAACAATTCCCAGAATGCTTTGCTGCCCTGTGAGGCCATTCCCAAAGCCATTGCTACTGGATTACTGTGACTGAAGACACTATAATTAAATACTGAACGTGTCAGTTCAATATAAGGAGTGAGTCGCCGCTCTGACATGACAACGAGATGAGTTTAGCCACTTAGCCATTGTTTAAATTCACCTGTTTCAGATGGCTAGCTGCAGTCTTGTGCTGAAGTCCCGTGGGGAAAAAGGCAAATAGTACAGTTGGGAGGAGCGTTGTGTGTGTGAAGAATAATCTCATTGCTCTGCCCATTGGCTCATCGGTTCTCAGTATTGAACGTGCTCGAGAGAAACGGTTTTATCGATTCTGTACTGCTGATCCGAGAACCGCTGCACGTTCAGTTACTCGCTCATGCTCAGTATCAGCTGCTCGTGAGTTCATCAGTTCTCTTAGCAAAACATGTCTCAGTTCAGTGAACTGTTGGAGTTACAACATATAATTCAAGATATTCGTTTATTTCTATTCGGAGGGACTGTCACTTATGTCAGAAAGTGAGTAACTAAAGTAACTTGTGGGATCAGGGCTGATTTAAAACGCGAGCCGTTTAGAATGATTCAGTCAGATTTGGTGAACTGGTTCGACCGGTTCACTAAAAAGAACCAGTCAAAATAATGATTAGTTCGTGAACCAGACATAATGATGATTGACCAAGACCAAGACTGATGATTATGGGGTTACTATTCTGCCACAATTCTGCATGTGCAAGATCATATTTTGAGTGAATTGAGTGAACTGAGTTTTGCAGAGAAATGTTTGTGTCGCAAATAAGAAAGTATTTTGAGCGAACGAAAATCAATTTTGCATTTAAAATAAGCTTATTTGGATGTGCGCCGACGTTATATTTCACATGTGCAACGTCTCGTTTGCTTGCCCTCCGATACCCGCTCTGACTTCTCGACTGCTTGCTTGCTCAACACAACTCAATGTTACAATATGACATAATTCCAGCCAATCAGAGATGAGACTTCTAAATTCTGATAGGCTGGCTTAACAACCTCTCAGAAGACTCAGAAATGCCCTTTTGAGCGCTCAAAATGTGATCTTGCTCGTACAGAATTGTGGCAGAATAGTAACCCCAGAGATGATCCGATCGGGCTCACAAGTGAAGAAGAAATTTGGTTTGCATTTGTGCCTTTCCAAATTTAGGCAACAGAATGCGAAAATGTGCTGCAAACACTTTGACAAGGATGACTAACTTACAGGGGGGTGGGCTCTGGACGTTAACTGTAATAACTTGTGTGTTGCAAGCACCAATCCGGTTCTTTTTTTTTCTATAGACTGTACACACAAAGGTATAACGATCAAGATAAACCTGAAAATTCCCCAGACTTTTCCTTTAACCAAAATGGTGAAATGATGGCTATTGGTTGCTGGGACTGTATTCTGATGTTGGTGTGGAATCAGCTGGAATTGGTGGTGGAGAATATGAGCTGTACCTCATAATGTCTTTCCAGTCAGAAATTTAAAATGCCATTTGTCTTGATTCAGACTTGAAAAGTAGAGGCACTTTGGGAAGTGTCTGGCAACTTATCTGGAAATGAAGTGAACTACAACACTAAAACATACCAGCAGTGTAATTTCTCCACATTAATGTAGATGTCAGAATGCTGTTGGCATCTTTGAGTTCTGAGTTTTCCAACAAGACACTATTCTAAAAAGAGAATAAAAAGTCCATCTGGACACACATGATCATCCAAGAACAACAGGTGGTCTATTTCCGCAGTATTGGAAAGGTTCAGCTGCATATGCCTTCAGACTGCCACTGTCAAACCCTTGGACTGACCAACATTCGATTAGTCACCTACTGGCTCGTTAACCAGCTTCCACTCTTCAGTGGCCATACCCACATTGGCCTGAAATGTGTCTGCGTCAGTAGGCTACTTTGTGGTAGCAGAGGAATTGAATTCATCCTTAATGTGTCGGTGAGTAAGCAAGGATGAAACAACAAATAGTGAGGAAAGGTGGGAAATGCTCAGTAATTCTTCAATTATACTGTAATCTTAATGAATAACGAAAGAACAGACATACTTTTGGCTTTGTCTCTTTCTATAAAAGCAGTTTAAGGCCTATTTATGTTGTGCACCATTTCAATCCTCGCTCTTTCTTTTCCCGCATTGGAGAATGAAAATAAAAGCAGCTGCCTTTCCCAAGCCACACAAAAGAGGGGTGAAAAAAGGGGGAAAAGAAAAACTGTGGGTGTTAAGGGTGAGGATGAGTGGAGAGTAGCAGGAGAAGAAATCTTATCATTTCCAGTCCACAATGGGCTGGTTTCTATGACAGGACAGTTACAGATCTGTTTTATCTTATCGTGGCTTTGTGTGTGTGGTAATGGCTGTCTGCCTGTCAACTGGTCATTATGAAGCCTTTTGTCCCATTGAGCGAGCATGAGCTGTCCATCACGTAGCTCATTTCACTCCACTCTTTGTTGTGCGCTCCAGTTCTTATTGCTGTGCCTAGTGGGAAAGTGTGGATCCTGTCTCTCTCCAGTGGTGATTTTCCTTTTTGTAATCCATCTGAACCAGCAAATTGCAATTTTAAGAAGAAGGGAGGGTAAAAAAGGAGGTAAAAATCAATTTAAACCTAGGGAGTCTGGCGGGGAGAATGACTTGTGCCACCCAGAGAAATGATTGATATTTTCGATTCTGTGCAGGACACAAAAGGGATCAGGTTTATTTGATCTCAATCACTCCATCTATTCCGAAATATTTTTTTCTCTCTCGCCTTCACATCTGTACTGTATATATTATCTCAAATTCTTACCTCATCCACAGTCATTGGTACAGCAGAGCCTTTCATGGACTATTTTTTTTTCTGGGAATGTGTTCAGCTGTCTAACAGGCACCTGTTGGCTTGCCGCCCAAACACGGCACACAGGTGTAGCTAAGCAGAAGAAAAGCCATTGAATTCATATATGGTCATATGATGAATGTGTTTAAGAAGTGGTTTTCAAAGTGGCTGGCTATGTATCATAATTCTAGAAATTAAGGTTATGTTTTTTTTTGTGTGTTATTACGTTATTTATGGTTTAAAACACACCGTCTTAAAAAGACACCATGCTATGCATAAGACATGAGAACCAAGAGTTCTGTGTGAAAGGCCCCTATGTAAAAGCGACAGTCTGCCACAATGAAAGAGCTAGAAACCAAGACTGAGCCAAACATCCCCCCAGAGCCTGAGCCTCACAAAGAGTCTGACCAGGTGTGTGAGTTGGCTACATTGCACATTGACGTGGGACTACTTGGAGTACGAGGGAATGGAGAAAGACCCGCCCACACTCCCACCACTGAGGGTAAGCTGCTTCTGGCCTCTGCATTGTTTTGTGATAAATTGGAAGATGATGTTTCCCCCTTTCTTCCATCCCTTCTGGTGTAGCCCAGCACAAAGTCTTCTCTGTCTCCAGAGCTCCCACCCAGCATCCCTCTCCTGCCTTTCCGAAATTATACAGGTCCTCAGCCCTGTATCAGATGGTTCCTTTCAGCCCATCGGTTCCTCCTTTGACACCACTCTGTTGTGTGGATTTGCCTCGGGTCTTCTAGTCAACAGCTCCACCTAATAAATAGGATTCCCTGGCTCCAACTTCAGCTTCTGATCCTGTCACTCGACCTCAGCCTGTCTACCTGTCGGCTCCTTCGTCCTTACGACTCCATTGGGCTCCCTTGTCACTCCGGCTTTGCCTTGGTCAGACGTCATTCCGCTGTGCTCATATCTCCACCCCTCCAGTTCCACCTCGGTCCTCAGTTCCACTTGCTCCACCTCAGTCCTCTGTCCTGACTCTGTCTCGCCCTCCAAGACCATCGGTTTAGCCCGGTCCCATCTGATCTCTGTCTTTGCTTAGGGCTCCACCTCCATCGGCTCAATCTCCGTCCACCTTGGTTTCGTCAGCCTAGGCTTGGCTGGCCACCACTCCTGGCTTCTGCCTGGCTCCTCCCACCATAATTGCCACCCTGGTTTCTCTTGCTACCATCTTTTTTTTTCTGCACTTGCCAGGCCTTTGTCCTTCTTAAGATCCCTCATTCTCTCACCTCATTTGGACTGTTATGGCTCGTACTTGTAATGTGTATGTTATGTTTTCCCTGTTCCAATAAAGACAAAACCAAAATAAGTAACAGTTGTCATGCAAATCCCTTATTTATAAACATCGAATTCACTTAAACTTATAATTAATTGTATTTAGTAGGACATAAGATATCCTAATATGTGCTATATATTAAAATTTTAATATATTAAAATTTCTTAACGGGTTCTTAACATTTTAAACCACAACAACTTTGTTTCTGAATGCCGTTACAGCAGTCAGGTGGTACAAGATATCTCATATTTTTGTTTACTTTCTACAAGGACATAAACATAATAATTATGGTAATTCCAATGTGGTGTGAATGCACCAATGCTCTTTTGAGAATATGGACGCCTATTTGACAGGTTTGTGTTCTTATAACAGCAGGATGGAAGAATGTGTGTACAGCCTTTATCCAGACAGAGCTTGCCATTGGGGAGTCCTGCTGGAGCATTTGTGGTTAGTAGAATCAAAAAGCCTGACTTTGCCCCCTGTCAGAAAGACAGCTCTCTAAACAGCCCAAGATGTTGAGCTCTGCATGATGTCCAATGATCAATAAACCCAGACAGAAAAAAAATGAAAGCATCCCTGTCTGCCCTGGTTCCTTGTCTTTTATCTGACTCTGTGGTCTAACTGAAAAAGACATGAACATGAAGTCTGTCAAGATCAAATCCATATCCCCTCGCATAAAGTAAACAGTCAGCTCAGATGTTTGTTCTTCGTTTCTGCTACTACACATATACCTAACCTCACATCCTCATCCTGTACAGTGGTCTGTCACAGATAACACAGAACACACTCCTGACACCCATTCAGAGTTCACCAGAGCTGTACACAGAACTGGATACGATCTCATCACATCTTGTGGTGTGGCCGAACACAATGGGCCTTCCTGTCAGGAGTCCGTGAACTGTCCTACACGTCCGTTCGCAATACAAGCAGATAAGATCTCTTCTTATTAACACATTCAATTTAAACTGCCTGCGAATGGAGAAGGGAAATGCATCCATCTCAGTCAAATGGCCATTCGGCTGTGATTGCAATCGTACATCTGCAGTGCAGTTGTCATTGAATAAGACAGAAAATGGCAGCATGGATGTCCAATCTCAGATCACATTAGGTGATAAAAAGTAAACCACCTTTACAAGAGTTGTTAAAAAGGTCATTCCATGACCAAGAGCATTTTCTCTGGAAAGGGTTTAATGTTGGCCATGTGATCTATGCCTTTATTATGTGATCTATGCTTTACATTTTAAGGGCAATTTATTGCTCCATGGATCGGACTTGTTTGTTCAGCACATCCCACAGATGCTCTATTGGATTGAGATCTGGGGAATTTGAAGGCCAAGTCAAAACCTCAAACTCTACGTTGTGCTCCTCAAACCATTCTTAAACAATTTTTGCTTTGTGGCAGAGTGCATTATCTGCTAAAAGAGGCCACAGCCAACAGGGAATACCGTTTCCATGAAAGGATGTACATGGTCTGCAACAATGTTTAGGTATATGGTACTTGTCAAAGTAACATCCATATGGATAGCAGGACCCAAGGTTTCCCAGCAGAAAATTTCCCAAAGCATCACACTGCCTCCACTGGCTTGCCTTCTTCCCATAGTGCATCCTGGTGCTGTGTCGTCCCTTAGGTAAGCAACGCACATGCGCATGGCTATCCACGTGATGTAAAAGAAAACGTGATTCATCAGACCAGGCCACCTTCTTCAATTCCTCTGTGGTCCAATTCTTATGCTCACGTGCGCCCTTTTGGTGGTGAACGGGGGTCAGCAGTGGCACCCCAACTGGTCTGCGGCTATGCATCCCCATACGCAAAAAACTATGATGACTGTGTATTCTGACACCTTTCTATTAGAACCAGCATTAAGGCCAGCCTTTGTTCCCACGTGCATCAATGAGCCTTGGCCGCCCATGACCCTGTCGCTGGTTCACCACTGTTCCTTCCTTGGACCACTTTTGATAGATACTGACCACTGCACACCGGAAACACCAAACAAGAGCTTCATTTTTGGAGATGTTCTGACCCACTCATCTAGCCATCACAATTTGGCCCTTGTCAAAATTGCTTAAAATCGCCCATTTTTCCTGCTTCTAACACAAAAACTTTGAGGACAAAAATGTCACTTGCTGCCTAATATATCCCACCCACTAACAGGTGCCATGATTAAGAGATAATCAGTGTTATTCACTTCACTTATGATGCTTCAGAAATCTGATTTGGTGCTCAGGAAACATTTTTTTAGTTCAAAAGTACAGCATTTATTTGAAATAGAAATACATTGTACAAAATCAATTTAATGCATCCTTGCCGAATAAAGGTTTTAATTAAAAGAAAATACTGACCCCAAACATTTGAACAGTAATGCACATAGAGTTTAACAAATGTAACCAAGTGGCTGTTTACAAAGTTGTTTCTGATAAGGCCATGAGCAGATGTTCAATCATTAAAATATAAGTACATGTGTGAGTCACTGGGGGGCAGTCTAAGTCTATGCATTACACTGTTTGCAAGACTGTGCGTGTTTGATGTTCAGCAGAAATCAGTACAACGAGCTCACGGTAAGCTGGGGAAAATGTCAAGCATTCTCTTGGAACATATTCATTCAAGAAATTATACTTGCTTAAGGATTGCTTTAATGACAAAGGAAAAACTCAGTCTGCTGATATTAACCGTAGCATCTTAAAACAATGAGTGTTTTTAGAGGGAAAATAGCTGATTACAGCCATAATGACTGTTTGTGAATCAAATGCTTCTCTGAGGAGCTGGAGACAGAGGAATGCTTAGGGGTAATTAATGGAAAGAAAGCATCCAAATTAGCTCTATACTCATTCATCATGATTGTGTCTTTGATCCCAAGTGAGCCATTTGACTCTCTTCAGACCCTTTGCCTAGGTTAATGCTAGAAACTTTTGCAGCAAAGGCACAGAACAACCGCCTGGGCACCAAGAGAACAGAAAAGATGGTGGAGGAGAACTGTGATGTGTTTGTTTATTTGTAAGGGACTTTCAGTCCAATTAATGATTTATTCTGCCTAGCAGACAGCGGCTCAGATTGGGAGCTGTTTCAATCAGCTATGGGGCAAGCACTTCTCCCAGAGAAACTTATATAGGCCTATTATACCGGCTTCTAACTCATCACGCATCTGTTCTTCTGGAAGAGCAGATAGTTTTCATAAGCATTCAACAATTAAGAGAAAAGAAGAAAAACAACGATGCAGTAGCATTTACTGTTGCTCAGCAACTTTTGCTGGCGAAATCCAGTCATTTCATTAGGGATCCAGGCAGTCAGCATGGATCTTTGTTCCCTACAAAGATTTTGCAGTAGTCACACATTGACCAGCACTTGGTTTGAAAGGGACTTCTGTGTGAGCTGTGCTTCATACATCACTATACTACTGAAAATATACAACAGGCCTTGTTTTTCTCATTAAAATTTTTAATGAATTTCCATAACTTTAACGGTACTGCACCTCCACAAAACAGCAGTTAGAGCCGGCCACACAAGGCTTAGAGCGTGTGAAATTTCTTTGGACAGTACAGTGATTGTGATAAGATGTCATGCTTTGTCTTATTCAAAACATAATTCCAAATAAAATTTGGAATAGACTTTTCTTCCCTATTTCAAAGTATATCCAAACAGCTTTTCTAACAAGAAAAAATGTAGGACTGGACTGTATGTTGTACATCGTGATTTGATTGGATGGTTGTGGTTTGCTATTGCTGTGATCTCAGGTTGATCATGGCAGTAAACGTCATAGATGAGATGTCTAGGGAAAGTTATTTTGTTTAAAGATTTTTAATTGCACATGAATTTTAAAAAAAAGTATTACACAGATAAATCACATATAATAAATACTGCAATCTTCCAAATTTTGTCCATTTTGATTTCATGGGGACTTTTAACAATTGTGTTTTTTTTCTCAGCTAAGAGGTCATGCCATGATCCTCTATTGGTCACACATTTGTTTGTGATATAAATTCGTAGGTCAGTTCACCAAACCTGAACTTTGGAATGCAGTGAAATTCGCATGAGCTTGTGTTTCCCATCTCCCACATTCGCATGTGTATTTATGGAAGTCAGTGGAACACAAAGTGTACCGTGAAAACAGCTAAAGTTCCACAAAAAATGCTATCATGTACCATGTGTTTTGAACATGGTATGATGCTAACACTCAAAGTTGTAGACTACCATCTCTGGTGTTTTGACACCTGGTTGCTTGTTGGCTTCTCGCTGTTCTGTATTAGCTGACTGATTAGCCACCATGTTCCAAAAACGTGACCATTTTAAGCTGGTACTACCTGTAGCTGGTTTGTTCATTGTTTAAGATGCCAGCTTATATAAAGTCAATCATTCTTTTATAGCCGACCAGTTATCCCAGTTGTATTTTCCAACAGAGATGGCATTCTTTTTTGTATAATAACAGAACCATATAAATACCATGGCACATATTGTGGTGTGTCATTACTGTCCAGACAAAAATGCAGTAGAAATAATGTGTTTGAAGTAAGATGCTCATGTCAGTAGGCTAAATGAGTGTACTATATATTTACCACTTTGAAATAAGGTAGAAATTCATCCCTTATTTAATTAACCACACTGCTTTGAGAGTACTTCCCCCCCCCCCCCCCCCCCCCCCCCCCCCGTGCACACAGATTAACCGGTCACATTATTTACAGTACAGGTAACACGACGTGCTGAAATGAAGCTCAATGCTTTGTTTCCACACGAACTGTCAACATTTTCCCACAGGACAGACTCTAGAAGGGGCTTTCATGCACGTGTGTCACCGGTACGTCAGGTTTGGCCACCACGCGCTGGACTCTGAGGAGCAGACACTGTACCTTTCAAACACCATCGCGAGCCTCCAGCTGCCACCACAGCAACCCCGCGCAGCTCCCTGTCAGTCTGCGTGAGTGACAGCCGATCCCCCTGCGCGTCGCTGATTGGCAGTACCCGCATGGCTGATGGTGATAAAACTGGCGTGCTGCTGTTTGCTACCGGTGCGTGCGCCCTTCCCGCTCTTCTGTGCTGTCACTCCTCCCGCCAAGATGACGATGCTATTGAATCGCGCCCATTAATAGCAACAATACAATACACAGTGGGCCAACTCATCCGCATTCCCCCCCCCCCCCATCTATTTGATTTGTTTATTTATTCGTGAATATCTTTCAATTGACTGTGATTTTAAAAGTCCAAGGAGACATTTGAGGAGCACATTTCAATATGTCAATACCCATAACTTTGTCATGACAACCCTGAGACAGATTGGCCCATTGAGCTTCATGCCAGTCTCCATTAGCTACTGTCGAATTTTAACTCGCACGGGGACAGTGCATTTATGTGCAGCTGATGTCTGGGGATAATTTTGGTGGAAAACCTGTGAAATGGGTTTAAACTAAATAAAACATGTTAAATGTAAAGCTCTACAATCCCATTTTAGCCTATTTTGAACACACATTTGTGTTCAAACAAAACCTACTGTTAAAAATATAATTCTATTATAAATGATTAAAAAAAAGTTTAAATTGACCAAATATGACAGTAAAGACTTTAATTATTTCAATATTAGTCTGGGTGACTGCGTCAGATCAGTTAGCATTTTTCCTATGTGGAGTATCATAGGAGTAACACATGTAGTATCTGTATCACATACAGTAAATACATATTTATAGCCTATAGTTCTGTTGTGTTTGTTTTATGTTGGTTCTTCTGAGTTTAGACACGACTAACATAGCCTATTCTAAAACAACATTCTAAAGCTTTAAAAACTACCCCCCCCCCACACACACACACTAGAACAGTGTTATATGGTTTGTTTACTTACATTATCCCAAATGTTTCCAAGTTTAAACCCAGAGAAATTAGCAATTTTATCCACGACCATGTCCGTGTGTTGCCTATCAATGACAGTATATCAATGTATGATAAAGCGTTACCCCACATACACTTGATTGGAAAAAGCTGAAGCAGCAACTGTGGCATAATAAAAGTTCTGCTGCTGTCGAGCCGTGTGTCATGCTCTCTCATTAGCGTTTGCTTCAGCGACCTCGTCCCGCCCCCACAGCACTCTGCCCTCTTCTGCTTCATACTAATACAGTAACATTAAAGCTACACTGTGTAACTTTTTTTAGTTTATTCTTAGCTAAAACACTTAATTCTTTCAAAAAATATGTGCTCATTAATGTATATTTACTTCTTTCAAGTAATAAAGTATTCTCGTAAGTTTATAATATGCCATTGAAAATACATACGGGTGAGGGGTTCGAATGCCGGTCGCCATGTTGCCCCTCCATCTTGAAAGTACATTAGCCAAAGAGGGACATACCCATAAATTCAAGCTTCGCCTTTCGCGTTTTAACACTCGATGGCACGTGTCAAATGTGAAGAGGGGGATTTGCTTTTTTTAATCTTGGACTAAATCGGCCACCGTAGGAGTTAAAACGAAATCAGAATTGAGAGGAACAGAAACTATTATTCACTGGATGGTCATACCTTTTCACCGCTAGATGGGGGAAAATATCACACAGTGTAGCTTTAATAATCTCACCCATGTTTTCTTTTCCACCGGCTGTGAGGTGAAGACGACAACTCCCAAGATTCTGCACTCAATCTCCGAATCATGCTACACCTTCACTCTAAAAATGGCTGGGTTAAAAACAACCCAATTGGCAACTCAGCACTGTGTAAATATTGAACAGAACACATGCTGGGTTAAATAAACCCAGTGGCATTTTAACCCAGCAGGCTGGGCTGTTGAGAAAACCCAAAATGTAGTCAATTTTTGGATTTGCTATTCTGGGTTGCTGGGTTGTTCTTAAAGTATCTCCTGTGCATTAGCCTACTGTAAAACTAGACAATCATAAAATAACCAGCCTGGTCTCATCGTTAATACGTAGGTATTAATACGTTACTTTCAAAGAGACTAAACGTACGTCTTAGTACGTTTGAAGAAGTGCTAAAATGTAAAATATAGACGTATTTAAACATAGTATTATTACATTTTTACAGCTAAAAATGGTAAAATATTTACGAATCCATCATGAAATCTTTTTTGTTACGAATACAAAACTTTGTACTGGTAAAAACATTTTTTTTTTTTGTTATATCATAAAGATATCATATAATTTCCCTTTGACCATTTTATTGATTAATGTACGATCCCTTAACACTACCCAAAACCTAAACCTACCAATTTAATACAGAATAAAGGAAATAAAAGGTAAAACGTTGGAAAATGACGATTTTGGTAACAATATAGCATTAAAAAAAATATTTTGAACGGCTAATCCTACACTTACCCCTAAACCTACCCATTAGCATTTATTAAAACAACGTACTGTTATAAATCAAAGCATAACAGACAGACCAGTGTAATCACAATAATTTATTTATTGCAAAAATGTCAAAAGTGGTACCAAAAGTAGTTCAAATGAAAATGTGTTGCAGTCGCAGTCCTCTTTGGTGGTATATAACGTTAATAGTTTTGTATGAGGTACAGAGCAGAATGTTAGCTATTAATCAATGAAAATATTAATCCGGCTTCTCTCCGTGAAGTTGCGCGTTTCCCATTTCAAATACAAATCGACTGAAACACGGCATGTCAAAATCTGTGACGAAGCAGGCGAGAGCCAATGAGTGTTCGATGCCACTGCCGTAAAACATGTCGTAACGCTTCATGAGGGCGCGTTTTTTAAATTTAAATTCTTAACAAGCGCGAGATTTGATGTTTACCGTTGCGCTACTGAGAGGAGATGAAGACTAATGGAAGGCTAATGGAGATGAAGATCACCGGGCTCAATTTGGATTTGTTTCTCGCAAACATATGGATTCTAACGATTTGGATTACAGCGAACGAAAAAAGTTTTGTGTTTTGTGAATTGATGTATCTTGTGATCGCCAGTTGCTGAATAGGAAAAAATGCCTTTTTATGTCTCACAGCAAACAGCAAGCTAAATACTACAAAATGGTTGGCAAGAATGTTATTCATCTGACGGTTTTAAAATTCAGTCTTCTTTTAACATTAACTAGTCATCCGAAATGAGTTTGTAGCAGAAGTCACGAGAGCAAAATGTTATTTTATATTTCTGTTATTTTATATTAGGTTGATTAACTTAGTAAAATGCATTTAATAAATGTGACTGAAAACATGTATTGATGTGACTATTGGATATAAAATAAACAATATTAATGCCACGATTTATGGGAGCCTGGTAACTTACACGTACACACTTGGATACGTAGATAATTTACATTTTAGTGCTGTCAATACGTCAATATTGTACATTTTAGTGCTGTTAATAAGTCAGTATTGTACGTTTTATTGTGTGTGAAAACGTTAGTAAATGTACGTGTAGTAGAATCACACTTTACGTAAAAATACTCACGTATTTTCATGAGATCACGTTGAAATAACAAATGAAGAATGCATATTTAGACTGTGAAAACAATCATTTTTATTGCTTGACAAATGGTACAACACACAAATGTATTTAAATTGGCAAAAATGACAACTACAAACCTAATATATTCTGTCAATTTATTCACGTTTAGATCAAACTTTTATTTTGACGGGTTGCCGTGACCTTTGAGTGTCTGTGTTCATGATATGACAGTTTTCTCAAATGAAACGGTAAATTCTCATGTCCTCACTAAAAAGACAGCGAGCGTGTGCACGCGTCCCCGTCATTCACACAGAGACGCAAAACATGGTACACCGACACTGGTATATATTCGGCTACAGTCTGGAGCCCTGCGTGACGTGACTGAACGCAGCTGTGGGACCGAATATAGTCTACTTGTGAGTCGATGCTATAACACAGATAGGCTATCGTCACATTTTTTAAATTTCAGTATGTAACTTACTTGGTACCCCGAAGTACCTGTACTTGTGACATCCCTACATAAAACCAGGGTAATTTTCGTAAGGGGATCATGGTTCCGTATAATCACAAAGTGTATTTATCTATCGTCTCACATGCCTACCTAAACTAACACAAGTAACGGGCATCGGATTCTGAGGTAAAACTTTTGTCGTCTTAATGTCATGTAAGCTTTAAGAATTGTTGCCGCGAAGAAGAAAAAAAACCTAGAATTATTCTAATTAAAATGATTATTAATGAAAACATATGAACTTATCTTAAAACATCTGCAACCAGTGGCTTTGCCTTTTGCATTGTCCTTTTTAAATGACAGTTTGGGAGCGAATTTAAATGAATCAAGGCAGGAAGCACGTGAAACAACCAAGCGCTGGGTAGAATCAACCAAGCATTGCCACCCAGCAGGTTTAACCCAACGACTGGAAATTTGAAACTACCCAACGGTGTTTAAAATGTGATCAAATAAACCAACAAAAATGACCCAACAGTCTTAACCCAGCATTTTGGGTTAAAAAAAAACAACCCAGCATTATTTAGAGTGTTTGGTTTGAATTGGCGACCTCTAGTGGAGAAAAACTACATAGTATGCCTTTAAGCCAATTCTAATATAGCATTATGCATGTGTTGAGCACCACCCTCAGACTGAAAAACGCAACTACACCTTTGCCAAAAGTCTGTATGCATATTCAACAAATAGAATATAAAGGTCACAAAATGTTTAACACAATCTAGCGCTCCAAGGCGGTTTTTGCAATTTGGAGGCCCATTTTAAAGGAATAGTTGGAGGCCCCCCATCATTCAGTTGAAATGATTTGTTAAAAACAAGTAAAAAATGTAATTTACTAACAAAAAAATTGTGTTGTTCGGAGATGCACAGTGCTCTGTGGATTTTTTCTGGAACTATATTTGTTGATGAAATATAATGCAAAATAGACAATGGTAATTTTAGCAACTTTTTATTTGAACTGTTTTTTTTGTTAAACGAATATCACATTTGTGCTGATGTTCGGGAAAAAATCACTCTATGGCCTGTTATAAATATTAAAAATAAGAGCTGATACTAAAGAGCTCAATTATATTTTTTCAAGGAATTTTGTGGGCATTTTTATTCATTTTGGTGGCATTCTTCCCCCTAGGCCCCCGTTCATGTCCATGATGATGTGGGACAGAGCTCTTTTTCGAGTTCAAAAATATTAATATTAAGAAATGTTTCTGTGTGACACTGAAGACTGGTGTAATAACTACGGAAAATTCGGCTTTGTCATCACAGGGATAAATTACATTTTAAAATGTATTCATATAGAAAAAGGCTATAGTACTGTTTTCAAAACTGCTTTCAAAAACATTAAGAATTCTAACCGACCTCATATGGTAGTGTATATTGATTCACGGCACAGGAAACTAGGAAAAGGAATGAGAAACTGCATTAGAATTCATGTCCTTCAACAATCCCACAGGAAAAAGACTCAGCTGTGTCCGTGTCTTCCTTTCTGACTCACTCATTCTCAGCAGGTAATACAAAAAACAAAAGGAAGTCATACACCTAAAGATCTGATCAATCTGACTTTTTTTTGTTGTTGTTGTGCAATTAGTTCAGGCAGGCCTATCTTTAGATGAGAGAAGCAAAAGAGAGGATATTCCTACAGCGCTAATATGATGTATGTGTCTCTCAGCACCATACTGTAAGCCTACAGCTGCGCTTGAGCCACAAAAACAGACAAACTTCGCATGAGAGACAGACAGGATTTCGTTCAGACTTTCATTCAGCCGTTCTAACCGCCCATGAGGTGCTAACAGCAGGACAGTGGCTGTGCTGACATTTCTATTGTGTTAAAGATAGTTCCCAGCATGCTGCTGCTTTGGAGACAAGCGTTCGCCATTCTTCTTTTATCTGCGTTTGGCTCGCTCACATCCTCCAGCATGTTGCTAACAAATTTGATGTGACACGATTCCTTAAGATTTTTCAATTTGCAATAAAAAAGTGTTTTGGCTCCGAGCAGAGGGTTCTTGCATTACACAGATCCAGGATGAGCTCCTCATATATACATTCAAATCCGTATGAGGAAAAACATAAAACGTGCTCTCAGATCAATCTACAACAAAAGGACAGCTTCTACCCACACCATGCTTTTTCCTGGTCTACTCTTCATCTGTGACAAAACGGTTACCAGCTTCTGTTTCCATAACAACCGTTACTGAGTGTCGATTACCTAAAAGACACAGAGATGAGAGGAACTGCAGCCTTTTTGCAGGACAATTCAGCAGTTTAGAGTAGGTGACACAGCTAATAACACCTTAAGAGGGCCGAGGGACTTTATCATACATCTGAGATGGTTCATCCTAGTGCAGCAACAACTTTCCCATAATTTGACCCATACGCTTAAACAATCTGAATCTCTCCTGGAATTTCATAGAAGCCATTTTTGTGGTGCTTTTTGGTGGCCACAAAGTACCCCCCCCCCCCATCCTCCCCCCGACCCCAAAATATATTTCTGTAATATAACTGTATAAAAGAGGGAACCTTTCGCCTTGAGACGGTCAAAATAAGTTTTGTGGGTGATATTATGGTTGGTGTCACCCGGGGCCAGTGTTACTTATAAAAAAGCTGAGACCATGCTCGGCCGCAAATGAGATTTAAGTGCACTAAAAATGAAAGAAGGCTGAGAGGAATATGACAGACTGAGAACAATCCCTTATGTCTGCTTGCCTTTCCTCAGGCAAGGATTATCTGGCTTTAACAATATCCATATTCCATAATAAAGCCACCTGACTGCAGTGAGGAAGGCAGATCTCTAATCTCCATCTCTCTAATGTTATTTTTCCTCAGGTGCACAGCATGTTGTCAAAAACTATGATTAATTTTAAATTAGATAAGCCCCCATGGACACGCTTATTGACCTGTCTCACTTGTGCGTAGACTTTCGGTGAACTTTCTCTGAATTGATCGTGAAATGAAAAGCAGGATCTTTGCTAAGAGAGACATTTTTAGTGCAAATCGTCATGTAAGGGTTACATACAAAATAAAGAGTGCACACAGGCCATACATTTTCCCAAGACACAATTCTTCACAGTTCTATAGAACATTTCTTCTCCTGTAGGATGTGCAGGAAGTACATGAGGAAATAATCCTATTTGTTTAGCTGTTACTGGGTCAATGACGTGCATGAGTGATACAGAAACGTTAATGAAATTACCTTCCAAGATAAAGAAAAGGAAATGGTCACATTTTATATTAGGTGTCTTTAACTGCTAGTAACATTTAAACTAATCATTTGATACAAGGCACTATTGTGTACATACATGATTTATTTCACATTGTACTAAAAAAATATTAAATTATGTAATTACAGTGCATTCGAAAAGTATTTACAGCGTTTCACTTTTTCCACCTTTTGTTATGTTACAGTCTTATTCCAAAATTGATTACATTCATTATTTTCTTTAAAATTCTACAAACAATACCCCATAATGACGATGTGAAAGAAGATTGTTTGAAAGCTTTGCAAATGTATTAAAAAAACAAAAAACGAAAAAAAAAAAAAAACATAAGTATGTACTTAAGTATCGCTCAATGCATTGTTGAAGCACCTTTGGCATCAGTTGCAGCCTCAAGTCTTTTTGAGTATGATGCTACAAGCTTGGCACACCTATTTTTGATGGTAAAATCGGGTTCAAGTCTGGGCTGGGCCACTCAGACATTAACAGAGTTGTCCCTTAGCCACTCCTTTGTTATCTTGGCTGTGTGCTTAGGGTTGTCGTCCTGTTGGAAGAGGAACCTTTGCCCCAGTCTGAGGTCCAGAACGCTCTGGAGCAGGTTTTCGTTAAATAATGTCTCTGTACATTGCTGCATTCATCTTGTTCTTGATCCTGGCTAGTCTCCCTCCTGCCACTGAAAAACATCCCCACAGCATGATGCTGCCACCACCATGCTACACTGTAGGGATGGCATTGGCCAGGTGATGAGCAGTGCCTGGTTTCCTCCAGACATGACGCTTTCCATTCAGGCCAAAGAGTTCAATCTTTGTTTCTTTAGAACAGGATGATGGAGGCCACTGTGCTCATTGGGACCTTCAATTCTGCAGAAATGTTTCTGTACACTTCTCCAGATCGTGCCTCGATACAATCCTGTCTCAGAGGTCTACAGGCAATTCCTTCGACTTCATAGCGTGGTTTGTGCTTTGACATGCACTGTTAACTGTGGGACCTTATATAGACAGGTGTGTGCCTTTCCAAATCATGTCCAATCAACTGAATTTACCACAGGTGGACTTCAATCAAGTTGTAGAAACATCTCAAGGATGAACAGTAGAAACAGGATGCACCTGAGCTCAGTTTTGTTTCATTGTTTTGTTTCAAACCTGTCCCTAACCTTACCTGTATCCCACCTCAATAGCAGCAAGTATTTCTTACAAGTGTTTCAAGAGTAACTTATTTTTTTTGGATGTAAGTAAGTACATAGTAGTTAAAGACACCTAATATAAAGTGTGACCAATGAATCATCCTGTTCAAAGTTTTTGGAAATGAAATCTATGTATTCATGTTGGTTTCTCTAAAAATGCTCGGTTGTTTAAAATATGGACAAACCCAACTTTTGGGTAATACATTTAATTTAGAAAAGTAACCATACGGTTGGGTTTGTTCAAATTTTAACCAAATTTTGGTTAAAACAACCCGTATTTTTTATGGTGTAGCTAATGCTTTTAATGAAGTTTTCTTTTTCATTATGATATCAAAAAGTTTTTTTCCTTTATGCCTCTAAAAAAATATTCAGAAACATGATCATCATACAGGTAGAAGAGACATTTAAAGACATTAGAAAACATTTTTCTTTTTATCACAATGAACCTGATTGTCTGTCACAATCACTCATTGACCCTACCCTAAAACTATAGCTTAAGCATAATATGCTTTATTTATAGATCTGCCAATATTTACACAAAATTATTATTCTGATGCACAAACTTTTTGTTTAAATGTAGAAAAGTAGTTTAGCAGATTTTGTTGCTTTTGCATCCTGGTGTCACAGTATTATGCTGAATGCAGTTGTTGGAGGAAGTATGGGAGTATGCTTATTTTCATTGGCGGTTTCTGTGGAGCTTGACTGTACAATCCCAGTTGAGTGTTTTGCAGAGCTGCCAGACGTGGCAAGAAGTTGAGTTTCACACATGAACACCATCCAAACAATTAGTCAAGTCCCACGAGGGTGACATGTTTGTGTTGCATATTGTATGACAAACAGGATGTCATGTGGTCAGAACTATCATGGGGGTGTTTGTAGTGATCAGAAAAATGTATTTAAGATAAATCACACATTCCTTGACAACAGTTTAATACTCCAGCGAGAAACAATTCTCTTAAATCCTTCTATGCAGTGTTAGTAAATTCAATATGATCCCACATGAGCCAAATCCCTTCCCATTTTTAAGCAGTGTGGATGCTCCAATCCTTAGATTCACCTATGTCCCCAATCTCACCCTGACCATCTGCGAGCGCATGAAACACCTCCATTAGATCCAGTCTGACCATGAGAATGGCAGACACCCCTGTGCGGGTCCTAATCTTGGGTATTATGTCCAGTCTGGCACATCCTAGTGTACACAATACACTGAACAAAGGGCCGAAATGCTGCAGACATCATTCTTTTGGAAAAGTATATGTCCACTGTCCTCAGCGACTCTCCATGGGAAACAAATTACCTCAAAATCACAAACATGTCTTCTGGCAGCACGAGTCCTGTCGAGTCAGTTGGTCAAATCACTGTTCAAAGACAGGCACATGGAAAGACCACAAAGGATTCTGTCGTAACCCTGCTTTTAATGTAAGGCAGGATCCTTTTTTGATCAGGCCAGCTGCAAAGAATGGTGGTTAGCGGATGGTATGAAAAGGGCAGGTGCGTTGGCAGGCTGGGAAGGACAAGAAGGAAAGGAAAGGAGAGATAGGGAGAGCAGCTGGGGCTTTCTGTCTGGCCTTATGTGCAGGGCGTGTCTTTGGGAACTGTGAACTAGGCCGCACTAAACAAAACACACATGAAAAAGTCCCTCTTGTTGGCTCCCTCAAAAGTCTTGAAAATCGGTTTTATGAAGAGGAGGTGATCCTTTATCTTTTGTTCCAGGCATCCATAGCAGCGCTTCCATGAACATGAAAATCCCTTTGAGAGAGCAAACCATGTAAGGAGTGAGGAGAAAGGGGGGCGGAGACGCTGGAAGCGACAGAGCTGAAGAACTGACATGCCGGAACGGTGAATTATTCCCGCCGTCCTGACCGGCCTGAGAAAAGTCTCCTGTCTTCTCTCTCCTTGCCCTTTTATTTTCCACAGACATGTACCAGCCCTCTTTGGCTTGCAGATATAAATATTTAAAAAGCAACTGCCCTGTTTCATCAATCTATGAGTCTGTTGCCATTACAGCGGGCTACATGTGGATTTGTACTCGCTAATGGACACCTAAACAGGGATGCCGCTTCAGGGTCTTGCTCTCTGCTTTCCACACATACAATGACACATCCGTGTACTCGGGCATGCACGCTGGGAGAACATAAAGACAGTCCGCCCTCAAATTAAGACCTGTAGCTCCATTGCTGTTAATCCTTCCTCCCCCTCAGTGGCATGCGGTGCCAGCGCGCTGCGTAGACCTTAATAAATGTGCCGACGGTGAGCTGCAGTGAAATGTAGAGCTCATAAGAAACCAAAGAGGCTAATAAGTCAGACGCCATGTGGATTTAGTGTACAGCACACGGCGCGATGGGATGGAGCAGCCACATATTAGAAATGCCAAAGAAATTGTTCAAATCCATCAGAGAAAGCGAGAGGAGGTCTGTGAGAATGGAGGAAGAAACAATACATGAATGAGAATTATTTGATGTAATGAAAATAAAATATCACATGCCTATATGCACACACAGAAAGTCATTATGTTCCCAGTCTAAATTTAAAACAGAGTCACGCAGATTGATATCAGGCTTGAGGTTCGACGAGAAGCATAGCCATAGATTTGTGCTAGCCGCATTTGGCGGAAGGGCCGAAGGGCTGAAGGGAACTAATCTTTACGTCTATATCGAGTCTCATGACACAGGCTTGGTGAGACAAATAGAAATATATGCACTCACAGACATATGAGAACTAGTGGTAGAATGTAACGAAGTACAAATACTTCGTTACTTTACTTAAGTACATTTTTCACGTATCTGTACTTTACTTAAATAGAATCAATAGTGCATACTTTTTACTTTTACTTCATTACATTTTGCAGCAAATATTTTACTTTCTATTCCACTACATTTCTACAACGTTTCGTTACATTTTCGTTACATTTTCTGATCAGTTTCAGGGCTCGAGATTAAGGTTTGTTTGGATACTTAATGGATAATACCGGTAATAGGCTAATGTATGAACTTGCGCCGTTGACAATCGAGCAGCCTCTCGAGGAGAAATGGAAACAAACCAACACCGCTCGTAAAGAGAATACCAGTAACATACTGCAGTAAATATTAAAAATGTGAAGGTTTTTATATTTTATAACGTATAATACCGTTAAAAAACATCACATGACACGACCAAGAGTGCTGTTTTCCTGAATACCATCACGACTGAAAATGTGACCCTGATTTCATGACAGTTCCATAAACAATCAATTCAAATAGTCACTTACATTTTAGATGCAATATAAACTGCTTTTGTTCTATTACAGCAGCGAAAATATTTCAAAGATCAGATCATATTTCCACATCAGAACCACGCATCTCACAGCAAGTGTGTTAAAATGAACTATTCAGCGTTTGAATGAATCGGTTGAATCAAAGATTCAATGACCTGTTCGTAAACGGCTGGCTCATTCATGAACGAATCAGCCGTTTAAACGAACCGGCTCAATGACTCACTCATTAAGACCTGCCGCCACCTACTGGTAGTTTAGTTTAATGTTTAAACATTCTTTCCAACGTTTCTTATTGTATTAAAAATATGGTTAAAACAATCTCATAACATTATTTGATGCAGTTGTAATTTGTCAGTGTAAATTATTTAATTTAACAACTATATAGCGTTATTCTAATTTAATTTATTGATCAAATTTAAGAATATCAAAGGAAAGCTGAAGCATATACTATATTTAAAATTAATCCTCATAAATATGAAGATTTAAATACATCAAAGCTGATGAAAATGTTACTTCTTCTAAACATATATATTTAACTCAGATCGCTCTGATATTGTGAGTCAGAATGTAAACTGGGCAACAGATGATACGCACACTATCATCATCATCACAATATTGTCATTTGTCATCATCCCTATTATAATTGTTACCATCCTCCTCTTCTTCATCATTACATCACTGTCATTATTAACAGCATCAACATTTTAATTATCATCATCCTCTTCATTATCATTGTCATTTCCCCATCATATAATCTTAATGATCATCTTCATAATATCACCATCATTGTTACGATCATCATCATTACATCATCCTCATCGTTATACAGTACATAACTCTTTATTGCCATCTCATCATCATGATTACCATCATCTTCATCATTACATCACCATCAGTGCTACATCATCATCGTTAATGTTGTCGTCATTTCCATCACTATCAAAAATGTGTCATCTCGCCATCATCTTCATCCTTGCATCATCCTCATTGTTAATAGTACTGTAGTACTGTCACTTACTACATTTACTTATTTATTTCTGGTATGACAGTATAACACTATCTACTGTCATATCACCATCATCGCATCATCATAATTACCATCATCGTCATCCTTATATCATCATCATTGTTCATAGCATCATTGTTATTGTTGTCGTCATCATTACCATCACTATCATTACTGTCATATCACCGTCATCTCATTATCATTATTACCACCATCTTCATCCTTACATCATCATCATTGTTAATAGCATCAGCGTCATCATCATTACATCACTATCATTACTGTCATCACCATCATCTCATCATCATTACTTCATCATCATTGTTAATAGCATCATCGTTATTGTTGTCATCATTACCATCATCCTTATCATTACCATCTCTATCATTACTGTGATATCACCATCATCATCTAATCTTCAGAATTACCATCATCTTCACCATTAATTCATCCTCAATGTTCATACGGTTACTCTAATTTACGTACTTTATATGTGTTTCTTGCAAAGAATGTTAATAAAATGATCAAATGCATTCAGTGGCACTCATAATTTCTCTTATTTTCACCGGGGAAAAAATGGCTAGTGGAAATTCTGATTGGCTG
This sequence comes from Pseudorasbora parva, assembly GCF_024679245.1. NCBI lineage: Eukaryota > Metazoa > Chordata > Actinopteri > Cypriniformes > Gobionidae > Pseudorasbora > Pseudorasbora parva. Next base: position 22,598,449 of record NC_090176.1, on the reverse strand, counting down.
GTAACTTTAGAAAGTTACCAGCCACATTGACTGGTGATCAAAAAAGTTCATTTAGAACCCTGATCACAGGTAAAGTAAATAACGTGTTTATTCAACATTTTTATATTATTTTACTATTTTGATAGCACTTTATAATGGTATACATTTCGGCAACTCGCAAGCAGACGTTATTGCTTTTGCTAGTGCTAGACGACGTTAGCGTTGATGAAGTGTTCTATGTGAAGGTAACGTTATAGAACTAAACTGCTCAGTTATTATATGTGTAGTAATGTCGACCAAATCAGTAATGTTAACAACTGAGCTAGGTATATGAGTTAACGTCAACCAGCAAGTCATTGTAATGTTAATGAGCATAATGTGCTAATACAAACTTTTGACTCAGTGATTCAGTATCTGCTTTTTATACACGACCAGAGGACCTGCACGATTGAGGGTATTAAAATAACATTTAATGAACTTATTGATAAGCAATGCAACATTTGTTCAAAACCAGTCATTCAAGGCCATTATTCATGCACTTTATTAGCCAGGCAGTCAGTTGCTGGAGACCATCCGCAAGACCGCAGGAGTTATGGACTGCATGGGAATGGATGAGCTTGCTTTTTTAAAATAAGTTTTGCAAGTGTTCTCTGTAATCCTAAAAAATACCTATGGCTATAACATTTGGCATTTAGTTTTATCTGGCTGAGTTGTTAACATTACTGATTTGGTCGGCATTGCTACACATATGATAACTGAGCAGTTTAGTTCTAACAACACGTTACCTTCACACAGAGCACTTCATCAACGCTAACGTCGTCTAGCACTAGCAAAAGCAATAACGTCTATGAGTTGCAGAAATGTATACCATTATAAAGTGCTATTAAAATAGTAAAATCGTATAAAAATGTTGAATAAACACGTTATTTACTTTACCTGTGATGCTGAGCCTAGGCTAGCAGCCTCAGGTCTGTTGTTAATAGCCATCGTTCACCTTTGACGCATGCGCGTTAGATGGAATCGAGGTTCGATTACCTGCCCTGGGACGACAGTGACGTCATTTCAACAGTTTTTTTACTCGTACCCACAAACCTGAATTTGTGTTCATAGTGAAGAATTCGTAGTCGTAGAAATCAGAGTTGTACCCGTGAAGGTTTACAGTCATCGCTTCTAGAGCCACACTCACAAATGTAATTTTATCTCGCATTTAGACTCGCATTTATGAAAACGTAATTTTGCGTGCCTACGTTAATTTACGCACAAATGTTTAAAAATACAAATACGAATGCTTAAAGTTGTGCATACATCTTTTTGAAAGTGATCTTACACCATATTATACCATCATCCTCATCATTACCACATTATCACATTAGTATACTGTGATATCACCATGTCATCTTCATAATTACCTAATTACCTATTAGTAAATACAAAATACCATCACTGCTACACGCATCATTATCCCCATTATTATCATCACATTATTGTTGTCATCATTACCATATCACTATCATTATTGTCATTTCATCATCATTACACCATCCTCTATCATTACCATCACTATCATTGTCATCTCATCATGACCACTATCATTAACATGTATTCACTACCAATAGAGCAGTAAGTACATTGTCCATTCACACTGTACCTGTATCTCATCCAATCGGACACCGCACCGCCCTCATCTATCAGTCAATTCCGGCTGGAGTAAGGACAAAAGAGGTGAAAGAACACTTAATCATTCATATCCATCTGTACGCTCTTTCTTTCGTCCTCTGCTGGTATTTTCATGTCTATGTGTGTGCGAGGGGTTGTAGAGAGTGTTACTTCTTAAAGGGGTTATATAATGCTACATGCACTTTTACAAGCTGATTGTATGGAAATGTGTGTTGTGAGGGGATGGTTGTGTACATATCCTGTACACAACCATCCCCTAATGATAAAAATCCATCAAGTGTTTTTTTAAAATCACCTTATACGTTTCCCCTGTCTCAAATCAAGCCGTTCAACCGTGTGACGTCACACGGTCAGACACCCCTCCCAGGATTGTTGATTGACCCGCCCTGAGCGAGCTCTGTCATCATCACAGTCGGCCATTGTTGATGCGCTGGAGCAGAATGGTGTCTAAGTGATTGTGGTGTTCTGTTCAGTTGTAATAATGAACACAGCAGTCATCTTGATGTTCCTAAATCCGAACCGCTGAAGACGCAGAGGCTGAGTTCTGTTTTCGTCAATGCTTTTATTTTTACACAAACCGCAAAGCATTTCTCACCAGACTGCTTTATAAACGAGGGTCAGTTTAAAGCAGGTTTTGAAGCTGCTCCTGAATAAAGGATCTGTACAAGCTATTTGTGTTCCTGCTGCCCCTCCAGAAGTGAGTGTAGTTTGAAATGCTTCACTATGAATGCGGCTAAAGCATGCAGTTAACATACGGGATGCTTTCTATGTATGACATTCTCAATATAATTCATAATTCCACGTTTATAATGAACAACACGTTATGGTTATTGAGTTATTACAAACTGTGTACGCTGGTGATAAAATTAACGTGGATGTGGTACTACACTAAGCTTAATTATGTAACGTTAGATGGTTTATAACAGTGTCTGTTACTGTCAAAACAAAAATGTTGTTGTTAATAACAGTTATTACAATGCATAGATAATGTTACGCATCACTGAGAAACATTAATGGGAAAAAAAGGTTTTAGTTGCATTAGGTGTAACATCAATCTGTCAATGAACTAACGTATAGATTAGTAAAAACATAGCATTCGTATCTCACTTCGCTAAGGTTACCCTGCCAGTACATAAAGACAGATCAAAGTGACATTACATTAACCAACCAGTCAGAAACCTCCTGTTCAAGCCTTAATTGTCAAATTGCGTTGGCGCTGTCATCTTGTCCCTTGTCCGACTCCGGTTCAATTGATACAGTTGCACAGATGTGTCCTCAGAGACTCCCGTTGCCATTCTTTCGCCTCTACTGTTGTCAAGGGCACCACAGAACAGAGGGCCGCAAAGAATGCTTGCGCACTGAAATGGCTTGGTGAAAACAGAGCTGTTTTTGACCAGGTAAAATGAATATTTTCTTACAGTACTAATGAGAATTTTGAATTAAAGTATATTACAAAGTTTTAATTTAGACACCAAAGAATCATATTAACTTATTAGCTACATGCTTACCTCCAAAATAATCCTCACAGGAATGATACTGTACAAAAACCTCCCAACTTTACTTGATATACATTTCACACAAAACAGACCTGAATGACATTCTGACTTAAAGTGTTGGTTATGGCACAAAACAGGACCGTCAAAGGAAAAATCAATTTGATATATATATATTTTTTAACAGGGACACACTTCACATTCCCAGACATGCCTTGTGCTGTAGAATGTGAATGAGATTTCACATGGTCACCATCTGGTCAACAGGGAGGTCTCTACATTTACTTATTTATTTCTGGCTGTAAACCAATTCTGTTTTCCTTTTATTTTCCCACCTATTGTCAGAGATGTTCCTCTCACCTCCTGTAGAAATTTCAGAGGGGGCAGTTGCCGTCGGCAACAGACAGGCCTAAAATCACAATTAGATCCCCCTCTCTCTAAACCAGCCTTTTCAGGGTTCTCACTCTGCAGCCAGTGTGCTAATGAGAAAACGTTTTAGGCTATTTTTGTGTAGCTAAAGTCCTCTTAGATATGACCTCTGTGATCTATGATGACAGTGGCCTAAGAGCAGTGTGAAGGATTAAAAAAATGTCCTATTATGTAACGTGCGATAATGCACTAAAGGAAGTGTGTTAATACATTTATTTAACTGTATTTTCTACTGCAAAAGAGGCGTGATCAACGGGCATAGATCAAATGACTCTGTACGCAATTAGTTAGTCCTTCAACCAATCAGACCACAAGAGGCACGATTAACAGGCTCTAAATGTGTCTCATTTTGTTAAATTTCGAAGGCTGCGTCCTCCGAAGGACACGTCATGTGTAGGATGCAGTATACGAAGTTTCCTCAATCAGAATTAAACGAGACGTCCTTTGTAGGACACACTATGTCAACACGTTCAGCCTGTTGCGCTCTCACGCCAGTTTATATGAATGAAAATTATTTATAACTTGAAAATTACTATGATATGTTTCTTGTCTTGACAGCAATGTACTGTTCTAAACGTTTAAAAAGCACTAAAGCGTTGTAATCCTGTTAACCACACGAGCTTGAAATTTTCAAAATTTAAACACCACACCTACGCTCACAGTTATATCTGGCAGTGGTGCAGTTTTTTCATATAATATAAAAAATATATATATATGGCGGTTGTTAAAGGCAACGCAAAGAATTGTGGGTTATCTCCAGCCGTGAAGGCTACACCTCATGCACACTCCAAAATCCTGTGAAAGAAGGACGCATTCGAAGGTCACATTTGGAGAGTCCTACTCACTTTTTTGAAATGAGACGGCCTTATGACGTATGCAGCCTTCAAATGCGTCCTCAAAAGAGGACGCAGCCTTCTGAAATGAGACACAGCTATTGATCCATCCTTCTCTATCCGTCATCGTGTTAAACCCGCTAATAGCGCACCAGGTGGATAAGCCAGTCTGTGATTGGTTCCCGCAAAAGTGTTGGAATCTAAATATAAAAAGGACCAAATCAAATTGCTAGCAGATCAGGCTGGGTTTACCCAGTATAGATAATGGCACAAACGCAAACAAAAAACTATTTGCATGGTGCAATTCTGCAGCCCAATAAAATGGTTAAGGCCGAATATAATGTTCTTCTCTGTTATCTGATGAACTAATAACAATGCCATAATTGCTAGAAATGTAGCCAAACATCCCTTTTAAATTAAATAAACCACCTGCTTTCTGAGTCATTGGCTTTTGAAATATCACATGAAAAAAACACCCCACAGAGTGTTAAACAGAGTGCCTTCAGTATAACTGGGACAAATGAGATGCAAACACACAAACATGCACGGTTGCATGCATACTTATTGTTATCATATCAATAGCTTTCTATTCATTTAAATCAACTGATTTAGAGTATCCATTACTGGGCACACGGTGAGAGAATGTGTAATATCTGGCTGTAGATGCTCACTGAGGTGCCACTGTTTATTAGATGTGTTGTCATTATTGTTGAGACAGTTTAATGGAGCCACCTGTGGGCAGCCCTGACTCATCTCAGTGGAGAGCTAACAAGCCACTATTAGCTGTGCTATTCTTCTTATACAGCATTGTCCTGCACAGCATAATAGATCCAGTCCTTTACTAAAATGCATAGCAGACAGTTTCTGTTATTACATTATAATATTTTGTAAATTATACACAAATGAGCCAAAACATCTTGGTTTTATGAAGTTAAACGAATATTGATCAGCTCCTAACGAGGCTACATATTAAGATCTGGGTGGATTCAATTGTTAACAAACAATCAGTGCTCATAATCAGTGTGTTGAGTGCAGGAGAAATGGGCAGAAATAAAGATTGTTTTGTTACCGCTTTTCCACCAAGGCAGTGCTGGTGCTGGTTCGGAGCCAGAGTCTAGTTTCAAGACGGTTATTTGTCTTTCCACATCCAAAGCACCAGCTCAGAACCATGAAAAGTGGTTCTTAAGTAGCACCAAAACATTGTTGGACTAGAAGTAAGAACCGCTTGCGTCAGTGGCTGGGGGCGGAGTTACTGTGACCAACAAGACGAACACAAACTTGTGACCGCCATTTTTGAAATAGCCACTCATCAAGCTAATTGCTCCTCGATTGTAATCTCCGTCTATACAATTCATGGCGAGCTTCATGGATGCGTTGGATTCGCTTTTGATGCCGATGTAGGGTCATAAAGCCATGAGCTTCAATAGTAACGCAACGCTCACCATTGTTGAAGGAAGGCTTGTTCGAGATGCATCGGTGTTGTGCAGACCGATCGCCGTATGGCATCAAAATACAACGAGAGCATACGATTCATGCTTTTGAAATACTTTTGTGGTACGTTGATATCATACGCAATTCGGTCCGCAATTCGGTCTGCAATTCGGTCCGCGCAACGCCGTTGCATCTCAAGCAAGCCTGGTGTGTTTGTGTTTCTCGCTGCCTTGACAGCATTGCTGAGAAAGATGAGACATATACAGTGACGTAAGACCTGGCTCTGTGGTGGCTCTGTAGCCTGTGGAAAGGCAAACCGGTTCTTAGAAGGCTTAGTCGAACCAACTCTGAACCAGCACTAGCACTGGCTCTGAACTAGCACCCAGTTCATGCTGGTGGAAAAGAGGTAGCTATGAGTGACTTTGACAAGGGCCAGATTGTTATGGCAAGGTGATTGGGTCAGAGTATCTCTGAAACTTCAAGGCTTGTGGCGTCAGCAGAGGGGAGAATTTACCAACAGTGGTCTAAAGGGACAAACCACAAACCAGCAACAAGATGTTCACACACAAGGCTCATCAATGATTGAGGGCAACAAAAGCCATCTGATCTGATCCAACAGAAAGCCTACTTTGGCACAAATCACAAAAAATGTTAATGATGGTTATGGGAGGAATGTGATGTAACGCACAGCACATCTCACCACGCTGTGTATGGGGCTGCGAAGCCAGAGACCAATCAGAGGCCTAGGATCACTCCTGTCCACCATTGAAAACAGTTACAATGGGCACACAAGCGCTGGAACTGGACCTTGGAGCAGGAGAAGAAGCTTGCCTGGTCTGATGAGCCCTGTTTTCTTTTACATCACATGGACGGCCATTTAAGTGTGCACCATTTACCTGGGGTAGTGATGACACAAGGATGATTTTCCGTTGCTAGCAGGATGAAAGGTGGTGATGATTCTAGGGGCTTTCGCGTTCAGGGGGCCCCTGTGATTTCAACCGAGGGACACCCTCAATCCCAACCCCCATCCAATTTATGTGAATTTTAGAGGCTTCATTACAGAAGTTTTCTATACTATATAGCTATTTAAGTTTTGTTCCGTCAAGACTAAATTAACTTTATGTTGTAAAACAAAGCAAATACTAACAACAAATGAAAAAACAGAAAAGAAGGATAACAGGCAGACTAGTCAGATTGTTCAGAATGTACGTTTCACTATTTATTTATTTTCTCATGTGGATAATTTTTTTCTTTACTAAATTCTGTTCTACATTTATAAGCAAACATATTTACCAATTTACCAATGAATTAATTTTTGTAACAGAGATTGACCTTTGCCTGTGGTGATGATTTGCTGTTTGACAGCTGCTGCTGTTTTGATTTTAATCTCTTGTTACTCATAATGACCGGCCAGATTGTGTGGTATGATCCTTTTGTCTGGCTGTCTGGGTCAAAATAGTGGTTTGATTTAGAGGATAAAATCCATTTCGAAGGTCTGTCTGCTACTGTTGCCAGGCAGGATGGAGCCATTCTGAAGTTACTCAAGCAAGAGAGTCTTTACAGTCAAAAGGTCATAAGTTACATCAAATGCTTGGATGGGATCAAACATATATCAAAGGCTGCTTTATTCACTCAAGAACCAACTAAAGGGTTTTGAGGAGGCTGAAGTCATCTGATGGAGTGTGACCTCACACCTAACACCATATGATGCATTTTCTCTGGATATTCAAGGGTTCTCTAATCAACATATATTGACTGGTAACTGTTCATAATGCAGTGACAGTCAAATACGTAGAGTGATGCTTGCCCACGCAAAACTCATCAGCATGATTCTAGGGTGTTGTGGATGGTTGCTTCAAAAGTCAAAAGTGGCCGTAATCTCTATTAAGAATCCCCCCAAAAATCACATGATCTCCTTGATTTTCAATGGAGTGCCTATGACTTTTGGCCACAAAGGTGAAAGATTGAGAAATATTTAACTTAAATGGTTAGTTCACCCAAAAATGAAATTTATGACATTAATGTCTTACCCTAATGTTGTGCCACACCAGTAAGAACTCCATTCATTTTCGGAACACAGTTTAAGATATTTTATATTTATTCCGAGAGCATATCCAAGTTTATACACACTATACTGTCCATGTAGCCTGGATGCCAGCCGAACTTAGCCCCGCCCACACATTTTTTAGGTCGGGCAGTTCGGTCTGGCCTTGAGCCATAGAGGAGTAATTATCTCCAATACCAATGAAATCACCAGGGTGGGCTTTAGACGATGATGGACAGATGATCAACAGTAATGTCATCAAAGGGGCTTGGATTATATTTGTTTGAATCCTAAACAGAGAGCTTGTTTGAATATGCATTCACCTTCACAATTTCTCTCAGAAATGATGATCATGTTAGGTAAGTACTCTGTGTATCATTATATTATTTTTTATTATTTTTTACAACACAGGCAAAGACCATGTATTCCAGCCTGATTTCAGCATGCGTGCAGACAGGGTTACCAAGTTTTTACAACAAAACCTGCCTACTACTGCCTAAAACTACTAGCCCTAAATAATAGCTTCTTGGGGGGTTCTCCGGGGGAAAAATGGCGTTTGGGGGGTAAAATGTGTGATATTTTGGCATGGTTGCCTGCTAAAATTCGCACTCATGGGTCTATATATCACATAATAGTCCCTTCAACCCGCGGAAAAAAACGCGGACTTGGCAACACTGTGCAGTTGAGCTCTGTTGACATTTGAATGACAATGCGTCGCTTCGTTGCTCTGATTGGTTGTAGGTCTATCCAATTGAGGTCTTTCCTGGTTCGGTTGAAACACGCCCCATAATCACAGCCCAATGGAGAGTTTCAGACTCATATACTAGGTGTTTCTCAATGTCAAGGATGCTTCCTTGGAAGGACGGATCCTTCTAAGTCACTTCCTTCAGAGGCTAGGCGAGGCTCCTCTTTAGCATTCGGAGAACACGAAAATGGAACAGGCTAGCAAGTGCACGTCATTGCGTCATTACGTCAATGAAAAGGTCCGTTGGCCATCAATAACGTTATTTGTATTTTTTAAATATCAATACAGTAGTATTTTGTACCGGTATTTAAACGTTAAACTTTACTTATATTTACTACGGTTATAACAAATGTTTGGTAACGTAAATAAAAACATTGTGGCAAGCAGCGAGGTAAGGGACCGTGAGAGCGGGCCGGTGGAGTGATAATGAGCGGCAGCTGATCGCCACACCGGTCTCGGCTCACGGCAGTGACGGGGGTATAATTGGAGGAGCGTGGAAGGACTAGGCCTGGACTTTATGTTATGGTTTGTTTATGTTTTATTATGTGTGTGCGGGCAGTCGCCCGTGAGGGGGCTATTATAAAGTTGTTGAACGTTTGCCAGTTCCCGCCTCCTTCCTTCCCATCTACAAACCCCGATACAAGCATATTTGCCCCGTTCACGCTCCGAGTCCGACTCCGGGAACGTCTGATAGCAAAGCTGCGTGCATAGGATTGTGGGTGATTTGAGAACGCGAAGTGCGCGAAGGCTACTCATATGTATCCTTTCCTGTATATGACATATTTTTCGAACGAAAGGACTCAGTCCTTGGTTGAATTCCGAGGATCCTCGACATTGGAACAGTCCTTCGTCGGATGTTGATGACGTAGCATCCTTAGAATTCTGGCTTCCGAGGATCCTTCCTTGACATTGAGAAACGCCTACTGACTAGAATTGAGTATGACCACGTCAGGCTACTGTCCATGTCCAGAAAGGGAATAAAAACATCATCAAAGTAGTCCATATGTGACATCAGTTAGTTAATTATAATCTCTTGAAGCATCAAAAATACATTTTGGTCCAAAAATAACAAAAACTACAACTTTATTCAGCATTGTCTTCTCTTGGTTTGAATCTCAAATAAAGATTCAAAAGGTTATAAATCAGCGGATTGATTCATGATTCGGATCGTGTGTCAAACTGCCAAACTGCTGACATCACGTGACATTGGCGATCCGAATCATGAATCAATCCGCTGATTCATAACCGTTTAAATCTTTATTTGAGGATTGAAAACAAACCCAGAAGAGGAGACATTGCTGAATAAAGTCGTAGTTTTTGTTATTTTTGGACCAAAATGTATTTTCGATGCTTCAAGAGATTCTAATGAACTGACTGATGTCACATATGGACTACTTTGATGATGTTTTTATTCCCTTTCTGGACATGGACAGTATTGTGTGCATACACTTGCATACGCTCTCTGACTAAACATAAAATATCTTAAACTTAAAGGTCTTACGGGTGTGGAACGACAACAGGGTGAGTCATTAATGACATAAATTACATTTTTGGGTGAACTAACCCTTTAATGCAAATTAAGGATTCATTTTGGGAGCGACAACCAATAGCAGTGAACTCTGCCGGAAAACCAGGACATAGATTAAAATGATTTCTTTTTTTTGTTTGGTCTTTTTTTGTTGTTGCTCTCAGCCAATCAGCATTATCTGTGGTTAGATTGATGGTATTTTTTACAGTGGTTCAAAGTGATCAGTCACATGGCATTTATAGCTCAGGCTCACAAAATGAGTGGTCTCAAAGTAAAGATGGCAGCATCCAGGTTGCGTATATGTCTGGTGCTGCATGTGCTAGTCAAGCAACTGTCATTGAGATGAATGGGCATGTTAACGGAAGACAAATCAGTTGGTAATGGCCTGTTAGACATCAGCTAGAAACCCTAGGAACCATGTTTCAGTCCTGGTGCTACAGGAAGCGCTGAACGACATCTCTGAAGTCCAGCAGTCCAAGCTCTATACATTTCCACATGTTCGTACTGTACTATAGTTTTTTAATGGAAAACCACATCTGTGCGCAATGTGTACGATAAATCACCTTCCTCCGTATCGGAGCCACTGAAGATGGCTTTCACAGACCAGTTGCTGGCATCTGCTCTTGCCTTACTGAATGCCCAAGAGTTTAATTAGCATTGGAGCCACCTGGATCTCTCTATGGAGTGAACATCTGAAACAAAAACAAATTCAGGTAGAAAAACAACCTGTTACTGCCTGCTGCTTTATCACACCGGAAAACACGAGAGAGAAGGAGGGAGATCGAGGTGCACATCTGCTCGAGTTTAATAATACCTTTGTTTTACAGGTCTGTTTCAACTAACATACATGGCTATAGTGTGCTGTAACACGCATGCACACACATCTTCCTCACACAGCATGTAAATTAATGGTTACGGTAACAGCAGGTCTGTATAGGTGAAGATGTCTGAGAGAGTTTGTATGCAGTAGAGGGGATCGTCAATGTGTGTGTTCACCCCCGAGGCTGTGTGTACTGTCAGCATACACTCCTTAAAACAAATTAATGGAGGAGGAAATGAATTATGTCTTGAAACGATCTGCCAGACTTCACAGCCAGTCTACGAAAGACTGAGACAGTCCCATTGTGAAAAAAAAACAACTCTAAACATACACATACACATACAGACTGACAGTTAGTGTAATAACAGGAGAGGAGAAATGACATGGTTCACGGCCTGCAGTTAAGAAGAGGCCATTTTTTATGCCACACTGATCTCTTTCTCTCTCACTTTATGACACTGCACAAATTGGATAGGTGTTATAGCACATGTGTGTGAAAACACCTTTCTCTACCTGTCTCTCCCTTTGCTGATAAGTGTATGGTGTGTGAATTCACCTGTGGTAAGGTGAAGACGGTATATTCGGCAAATCGACAGGAAAGTACACTTGTTGAGTGCAAGATGTGTTAAATTGAACGGTGTAGTAATGAAACCACTGGAGAATATGCAGTGGACCCAAAAGAGTATTTGAACAGCTATGCTACCCTTTCAAAAAAAAAAAAATGTGATTAATGTGAAGGAAGAAAAAATGTGGCTTTAGTACAAACTAGTATCCAGGAATATTCAAAAGATCGCAAGGGCGTTCTAGGTGGTCTGTAGAACGTGTCAGAGAAAGTTAAAAAGTTGTCTTTTCTGGGATTGTTAAAGTCAAAATGTATACAGGTTCTTCTAAAAAAATTAGCATATGTGATAAAAGTTTATTCTTTTCCATAATGTACTGATAAAAATTAAACTTTCATATATTTCATATTCATTGCACACCATTGTCTTTTATTGTTTTAATACTGATGATTTTGGCATTCAGCTCATGAAAACCCCAAATTCCTGTCTAAAAAAATTAGCATATTTCATCTGACCAATAAAAGAAAAGTGTTTTTAATACAAAAAAAGTCAATCATCATATAATTATGTTCAGTTATGCACTCAATACTTGGTCGGGAATCCTTTTGCAGAAAGACTGCTTCAATGCGGCGTGGCATGGAGGCGATCAGCCTGTGGCTCTGCTGAGGTGTTATGGAGGCCCAGGATGCTTCGATAGCGGCCTTAAGCTCATCCAGAGTGTTGGGTCTTGCGCCTCTCAACTTTCTCTTCACAATATCCCACAGATTCTCTATGGGGTTCAGGTCAGGAGAGTTGGCAGGCCAATTGAGCACAGTAAAACCATGGTCAGTAAACCATTTACCAGTGGTTTTGGTCCTGTGAGCAGGTGCCAGGTCGAACTGAAAAACGAAATCTTCATCTCCATAAAGCTTTTCAGCAGATGGAAGCATGAAGTGCTCCAAAATCTCCTGATAGCTAGCTGCATTGACCCTGCCCTTGATAAAACACAGTGGAACAACACCAGCAGCTGACATGGCACCCCAGACCATCACTGACTGTGGGTACTTGACACTGGACTTCAAGCATTTTGGCATTTCCTTCCCCCCAGTCTTCCTCCAGACTCTGGCACCTTGATTTCCGAATGACATGCAAAATTTGCTTTCATCCGAAAAAAGTACTTTGGACCCCTGAGCAACAGTCCAGTGCTGCTTCTCTGTAGCCCAAAGTGGCTTGACCTGGGGAATGCGGCACCTGTAGCCCATTTCCTGCACACGCATGTGCACGGTGGCTCTGGATGTTTCTACTTCAGACTCAGTCCACTGCTTCCACAGGTCCTCCATGGTCTGGAATCGGTCCTTCTCCACAATCTTCCTCAGTGTCCGGTCACCTCTTCTCGTTGTGCAGCGTTTTTTGCCACACTTTTTCCTTCCCACAGACTTCCCACTGAGGTGCCTTGATACAGCACTCTGGGAACAGCCTATTCATTCAGAAATTTCTTTCTGTGTCTTACCCTCTCGCTTGAGGGTGTTAATGATTTAATTTAAATTAATTAGTTGATTCAGATGATTAGGTTAATAGCTCATTTAGAGAACCTTTTCACGATAAGCTAATTTTTTGAGACAGGAATTTTGGGTTTTCATGAGTTGAATGCCAAAATTATCAGTATTAAAACAATAAAAGACCTGAAATATTTCAGTTGGAGTGCAATGAATCTAAAATATATGAAAGTTTAATTTTTATCATTACATTATGGAAAATAATGAACTTTTATCACATATGCTAATTTTTTGAGAAGGACCTGTATATACACCGACCTGGCATAACATTATGACTGACTTGAATAACACTGATTATCTCTATTTATTTATAGTGGGTGAGACATACAGTATTAGGCGGCAAGTAAACATTTTGTCCTCATATTTGATGTGTTAGAAGCAGGAAAAATGGGCCAGCATAAGGGTTGGAGTGAGTGAAAGAGCATCAGAACTGGACCATGAAGCAATGGTAGAAGGTGGTCTGGTCTCATGAATCACATTTTCTTTTACATCAAATGGATGGCCAGGTGCGTTGCTTACCTGGGAACACATGGCACCAGGATGCACTATGGGAAGAAGGCAAAAAGGCAGAGGCAGTGTGATGCTTTGGTCAATGTTCTGCTGGGAAACCTTGGGTCCTGCTATCCATGTGGATGTTACACGTACCACCTACCTAAGCATTGTTGCAGACCATGTATACCCTTTCATGGAAACAGTATTCCCTGGTGGCTGTGGTCTCTTTTAGCAGGATAATGTGCCCTGCCACAAAGCAAAATGGTTCAGGAATATTTTGAGGAGCATAACGAGTTTGAGGTGTTGACTTGGCCTCCAAATTCCCCAGATTTCAATCCAATCGAGCATCTGTGGGATGTGCTGAACAAACAAATCCAATCCCTGGTGGCCCCACCTCGCAAATTACAGGACTCAAAAGATCTGCAGCTAACATCATGGTGCCAGATAGATACCACAGTAAACCTTCAGGGGTCTAGTGGTGTCCTTGCCTCAGCGGGTCAGGCCTGTTCTGGAAGCAAAAAAGGGACCAACACAATATTAGGAATATATTATGCCTGATCTGTGTTTTTATAATAAAAGTATGTGGACACTTGTCAGTAGATAATGTTGTCATGTGATAAAAAACTACACCAGGTTATTTTGATAGTAAATCTGCGTTATCTTAAGGAGAACTGACTTCATATAATCACTAAAGCAAAAATTGCCAACAACAACAAAAAAAAAAACTTTAACATTTTAAATTACAATAAAATTACAAGACATTTCACTGCATGTCATGTACTGTAAATGTGTGATGGTAAACACTATCAAAGGTTCATGAGTTACTGTTTATGGTGCATATCTCTGTCTGCGTATGTGTGTGTGGGCTGTAGTCTGAGCAGCTGGGGCCGTCAGTAATTACTCCTCCTGAGGGGGTTGTTATTCTGCAGTTTATAGGACCATGCAGTGCTCCATTCCCTAGCTGAGACACCACCACAGAGACGGAGGAAGAGATGGAAAGACCACAGAGCTCATATGCCATTCCAGAGCAATCTCACACACACACACACACACACACGCACGCACACACACACACACACACGCACGCACGCACGCACGCACGCACGCACGCACATGTCGTGTTTTCATGTTTTATGGGGACTTTCCATAGGCGTAATGGATTTCATACTGTACAAAATGTACATCCTATCCCCTTACACTGCCCCTGCCCCTAAACCTACCCATCACAGGAAACATTCTGCATTTTTACTTTCTCAAAAAAAAAAACTCCTTCTGTGTGATTTATAAGATGTTTTCCTCATGGGGACCTAAAAATGTCCCCACAAGGACAAGGATTTCGAATATAGACATCTTTGTGGGGACATTTTGTCCCCATAATGTAGGGATTACCAGGCCGCGCACACACACACACACACACACACACACACACATGTTGGTCTATGTGGTTTACAGGGACTCTCCATAGGCGTAATGGTTTTTATACCGTACAAACCGTATTTTCTATCCCCTTACACTGCCCCTACCCCTAAACCTACCCATCACAGGAAACATTCTGCATTTTTACTTTCTCAAAAAAACATCATTTAGTATGTTTTTAAGGCCATTTGAATTATGAGGACATTTGATATGTCCTCATAAACCACATTTATAGTGTAATACCAGTGTAATACCCATGTAGTTCCTCACAACCTCACAAACCACATAAACAGGCTCACACACACACACACACACACACACACACACACACACACACACACACACACACACACACACACACACACACACACACACACACACACACACACACACACACACACACACACACACACACACACCAGCATCTTTACTTTGCATACTGTAACTCATGCAACACACACCACCTGCATACACACATTCACAGGGGCTAAATGAAAGGCTTCAATAGGCTGTGATTGATTAAACATGTCTAGCAGCGCTTACTCACTGAACGAACCTGAGAGGGAAAGTAATGATACCCCTCGATACCCACTGGAGTTGGCTAAGCCGCCCTCTGGGTAACGGTAATGTTTTCCTCTTGTGTTCCCATGGCCTTGCTGAAGCACTGGAATGTTAAAAATAAGCCCATTAAAAGGTTGGGAAGTGCTGGGTGAGGGATGGGTTTGTGTGTGTGTGTACGTGTACGTGTACTGTGAGGGACAATAAGTAGGTATTCAAACACTGCTGAACCTTTTGCAGCTGTTTTCATCCACACACATGCAGGGCCAAAAACCTGCCATTCTGGTGACTTTATAACACTGTAAAGGCTTTTTAAAATTCTATAAACACCCCTGTGGACAGAGATGTGTGTCATTAGCAAAACAAAAGAGCTGACAGTACTGTACAAGAATACCAATACATTTAAAAGCATTTATATGCAATGTATAATTTTGAATTTAGAAATGTGTGATATAGTTATGTGTGATCTATTAGTAAGTAGAGGACATGCGTGTGACGTCACTATCGACTGGAGGGACTGAAGTAACGCCCACTGAGTGGCCCAAGTGTGAGCATTGTTTTTTAGCGTGAATGCCTTAAAAAAACATACATACACAAAACACATCTAAAATGGGTAAGAACTTTGAGATTAACTGTATAAATAGATTTGACAAAAAATCGGAGGTATATTTTTAGATCGAGTGATAATCTGGATTTAGACCTACCTGTATTGTATTTATATAAAGCATTCAGGCAAATTTGCTTTACGTATTTCCCCAGTGTTGAAATCAGACACAGGAAACACAATTCCTGGCTGCCAATTTCAATATCCATGCATCACTGGATCTTTGGTAAGTTGTAATGAACACTATATCGAGTCCAACCTTTAGTTTAAACTGATACTCATTTGTTTTACTCATGTTTTTGCAGTTTCCCCTATCAAACCCAGTCACGCAGCAGCTCTTCTGCCACTCATAATGCATATCCTATAAATGCAGATTATATGCCATTGTGAATTGATTTAATTTAATACTGACTTACGTTTTAGACTTAAATATAACTCAAAACAGAAGCTTAGAGTTCGGGTTAATCTCAGCGGAAGTATAGCAGGAAACTCAGGTATTTTTCAACAGCTGTTTTATGGATGCTGCAGATTTGGACAAACTATTTATTTTACACGCCTTTTTTCCACATTGTGTTAGACAGTAGCCTTATCCGGGCTTTGGGATTGTCTGTTCTAGTTCAATGAAAATTGTTCTAAATCAAGGATGCACCTCCCTGAATAATACAGCATTGTGACATTTTGTGAAATTTTTGTATGAACTGGCTGAGTGAACGATTCAATGACTCATTTCATTAATGAATGAATCAGTGTTGTTGAACAAGTCAGTTGAAAATTCTCTAGCCGTGCCCAAATTCAGAGGCTGCATCCTTTGAAGGTCGAATGCAGCCTACCAAAATATTCTTAGCTTCTCGGGCCATGAAGGATAGAATGTGGAGCCTATAGCCTATCACAAGATTTAATGTACACCGGTGATGACTGAACTTTTTTGGAGAATGTGGGTTTCAACATCTAACACAACATAATATAATATCTAAAAACTTCTAATATCTAACTAACAATACAATTGTAAACAAAACAAAAAAGTTAATAATAATAATAGATTTTATTCTAACAAACTTTTCATTCAGAAAAATCTCAAAGTGCAACAATGGAAAAGGGAAAAATAACAAAAATGAATCAAAAGTAAAAATATAGAATAATACAAACAATCAACACATAAAAGCCTTTCTGAACAGAAACGTCTTGAGTTCAGCTTTAAACCGGTCCAGGCTCTGTACTGCTAGTTCACTGGGAAGGCAGTTCCAAAGCTGCGGTGCAGCCGAGTAGGAAGCTCGAGCTCCCATGGTATGAAGCCTGGTGGTGGGAACTTGAAGAAGCAGGTGGCCTGAAGATCTGAGGGTGCAGGTGGAGGATTTCAGACTGATGAGTTCCTGTAGATATGGTGGTGCATGTCCGGTGATGCATTTATGTGTGAGCAGGAGAATTTATGTGTGTTATTATGTACATAATTGGACCAATGTTAACATGTTTAGACAGGTTGGGGACAAATACAGACAATTGGACCTTATGGGGGTAAATTTTATGAAAATTTTACATTTTAATGAATGTAAAATGATTAATCACTAAATATTTTTTTTTCCCTTTTAAAATAATGTAACAGTGTAATTACTGTAGCAATTGTCTCTTAAACATTTTTGAGAAGTATAGGCCTAGTTGGTATGTAAGCTAGTTTAATTTTTGAGCAATTTAATTCTTTAAATTGTGTTTCTGCTCAAAGTTCATTTCAACATAATTGTTTTTGTGGAAGCCCCACAACCTGACATATGGCAATGTAGAGTAATGAAAACTGCAAAAAACTCACTGCGCCTTAACATTTTTCCATATGAGGAGTCATATGATGAAATGATTAAAAAAAGCTCACACACTCTATCACTGAAGAAAAGGACAAAAAAATGTGACATAAAACCACTGGTTTAATGGCAAATTTTCAGTCGCATGTGACCTTTCTCAAGTTCTTGGCATTGACATTGAACTTGACATTGAGAAAGGTCACATTTGACCCAACAGTGGTTTTATCTCCCAATTATTGTCCTTTTCTTCATTGATAGAGTGTGCAGGCTTTTTATTATTTCCTCTGGTGTAATGTAAATAAAAATTACATTTGGAACACTAGTTTAGCATCAAAATACATTTTCTAGACATGACCAATCATCGGCCGACACTCAGGTTTGGTATATTATTGAGGACATCTCAGACTTCAATTGTTTCTATTCCAACTACGAATCTGTTTGTCTCTCGCTTGGCAACAATACACTTCCCACAAAAACACACTGCCTTCGCTGCTTTAGAGGATCTTTTCTCTCTATGTGTCATCTGTCAAAAGTTTGCATTTCAAATGACAATTTCTCTGTTTCTTCTGTTTAGGAAATAATTGACAATCTCGCTTTGCAGAGTCGAATATCTGTCTCCTACCTTCCAGCCATTCTGTATTCACTCTACTATTTCTTCCTCCTCTGAAAAAACACAACAAAAAAACAAAAAACTGTCTACCCAGACTTTGATGTCCAATCCAACTATCTCAAGGTAACACTAACAAAATAAAACATCACGTTATTGATGCTACAATTACAAAAATGATCTAGCAGCCCTTTCCTCCCAGTCTTTCACTCTCTTATTCACACACACACACACATATTTTCACTCACACAAACCTTATCATTCCTCCCAGTGAGACGTGAATTTGATTATCGTCTGAATAGATAATAAGCACCAAAGATGATTTATAACGTCATTATCGATGAAGGCATTTTTACAGCATCAATATAATCATATTTCATAAAGTCCATTCCCTCACAACAACCGAACGTCCAACTTTCACCAACTATATTAAACGATCAAAACATCCCGAATAATTATTTTCAAAACAATCACTGTGTGGAAAGCGAGAGAGAAAGCCTTTTTACAGAAATGTAATTTGATTTCGCTGGAGGCAGATGAGTCAGAGGCTTTCGGAATGCGGCAGGAGGAAGACTGAGTGCGAACAGCCTGCAAAAGACAGCTCTAATTTTCTGACAGTCATATGACTGGCCGTTTTTAACCTGCCTTCTCCCCCTCCCACATCTCCTCATTTGCATATAGGGGAATAATAACCCAGAGATGTGAAACTACAGAAAGAAAATGATGGGTGTGTTGATTTCACCTTGGCTATACGAAGCATAATTGCGGCACGAAGGGAAACGTGAGATATACAAAGGCCCGTCTGATCTCAGCAGCAGTTTGCACACAGTTGCCAAATACCTCAACGGCGGCAGACAGCGCATCGAGACGAGGCTAACACCAGCTTTCATCAACCCAAACATGCCACTTATGGTGTTTAAACAACCTTAATGGAAAATAGCATTGGTCCTTCTCCACATGCCCATTTGAAGGGAGCGGTTGTTGGGCACTCTGCATTGACAATCTCCCTAAAAGGGGAGGGGGGTGATGTAGGAGGGGGAAAAAAATGACAGATTGTTTCTTCGTTTTGTTCAACATGACATGGTAAATCTGTTGTTAGGTAGATATTTACATGAGCTGAAGCTAAACAGTTCTTCAGGGTAGAATAATAACAGCCGCTCTCAGCTGGTGATAAACAAGCACATGCTCACAAAATGAACTCAAAGATACCCTCCCTCAAGAAGATTCTGGAACTTCTTGGTCTTGGAACATGATAAAATAGAAGATCTGAAAGCAGTTATGGAATCTCTTAACAAAAATATGATACGGTCCTTGTT
Source organism: Pseudorasbora parva (assembly GCF_024679245.1). Classification (NCBI taxonomy): domain Eukaryota; kingdom Metazoa; phylum Chordata; class Actinopteri; order Cypriniformes; family Gobionidae; genus Pseudorasbora; species Pseudorasbora parva. The sequence continues at coordinate 22,578,592 of NC_090176.1, read as the reverse complement.
CTTTGCCATCACATTTTCCAATCCAAATGAATTCAGTGTGGAGACAGACAATGAGTCAGACTTATTTCCATTTAAAACCACACAAAAAAGAGGCAGTACATTAAATTATTTCTGAAAGGGATTTTTTTTATTATTATTATTAACTTATTTTGATTATCAGTAAGACAATTTAAATAGAGAAACATTTTCTCACTGTGTTGTGTGTCACAGCCAGGCTCAAAATGGCTGTTTTTTTGTAAGTAGTCAGAGATGTTTAACTACAAGATTTGAAAACAATCCCTTTCCAAACTTCAAGCACCCTTTGCCAGCATATGAAAGGATTCTCCAATGATCCCATTTCATTAGTTGTATATCCTCTCACATCTAGGATGGAAGATCAGGTAAAGTACCTCACCAAAATGGGAATATCTGCGGCATATGCGAGTAAACATGAAAGCACTGATGCTGACACCAGATTAAGTATTGTATTTAGATCATTGCTTTTGGCCAATAAAAAAATGAAAAAAGTGCTCCAAACAGCTGTATACTGGGAAAGTCTTGGTTCGAATGGCTGTTGACACACCAATGAAATAATCTGTGCTCATTAGTTTAGTTTTAAAACAGGCATTTTCAACTAATTTCTTAGGGTTAGTTCACCCAAAAATGAAAATTCTGTCATTAATTACTCACCCTCGTGTCGTTCCAAACCCGTAAGACCTTCGTTCAACTTTGGAATACAAATTAAGACATTTTTGATGAAATCCGATAGCTCTCTGGCCCCTCCATAGACAGCTAATTAAATAACACTTTTAAGGCCCAGAAAGGTTGTAAAAACATCATTAAAATCATCCATGTGACTCCTTCATTTAATGAAGAGACGAGAATACTTTTTGTGCGCAAAAAACAAACAAAAATAACGACTTTATTCAACACTTCTTAACAGCTGTGTCACAGCACAGTCTCCTACACTGTTGACGTAGTAAATACAGTCCAGTGCTGACGAGTTACGTCAGAGCTACGCCAGAATGCCGGCTTTACAACTGCATAGAAACAATATAGTTTGTTTTTTCCCCCACAAAAAGTATTCTTGATGCTTCATAACATTAAGGTTGAACCACTGGAGTCACATTGACTATTTTATCAATGTCTTTCCTACCTTTCTGGGCCTTGAAAGAGTTAATAAAATAACTGTTTATGTCAGAGAACTCTCGGATTTCAACAAAAATATCTTCATTTGTGGTCTGAAGATGAACGAAGGTTTTACGGGTTTGGAACGACATGAGAGGGAGTAATCACTGATAGAATCACTTACCCTTTAAGTGTTTTTAATGCAGATTGTTGCACTATTATTTGCTTTAAATTTAATGCGATCATGAACGAAGGATGTATGATTGCATGCAGGTTATTGCAACAATATTTCCCTGCCCCTAAACATGACTTTGAACTAAACAGGGACTGTTATTAATCTCTTTACATGCCATGTCAGTTACATGTCAGTTGCCTATGTAGACGTCTTGATAGCACGCCAAAATGGCATACGAATTGGCATGTCATATATACGCCATTTCATGAGATCAGTCTGGGAATGGAGAAAAAATATTACCACTTAGCGCCTCCGGTGGACGCTTCACCCAAAAAGTGCAGGTAAACGTACCTGGAGGTACATATTACGGGTGTTGCAGAAATGTAGGCAGAGTAACGTATTTCCAATGAGCCTGGGTTGCCAATTGTAGTGGTAAGGATTATGGGTAATAGTTTATTGTAAATTAAAGCATTTTTTGTTTTAATTTTAAGTTATTTTTTTCTCAAATAAGTACAACCCCAAATCAGAAAAAGTTGGGACAGTATGGAATGTGTAAATAAAATAAAAAAGAAGTGATTTCTAAAATTACATTGACTTGTATTTCATTGCAGACAATATGAACACAAAATATTTCATGTTTTGTCTGGTCAACTTCATGTCATTTGTAAATATGCATCCTTTCCTGTCATTCAGACCTGCAACACATTTCAAAAAAAAAGTTGGGACAGTAAAGCATTTACCACTTTGTAATGTTGCCATTCCTTTTCACAGCACTTAAAAGACATTTAGGGACTGAAGACACCAAGTGATGAAGTGCTTCAGGTGTAATTTTGTCCCATTCTTCCTGCAAACAAGTCTTAAGGTGGGCAACAGTACGGGGTCTTCGTTGTCGCATTTTGCGCTTCAAAATGCGCCACACATTCTCTATTGGAGACAGGTCGGGACTGCAGGCAGGCCAGTCAAGTACCCGTACCCTCTTCCTCCGCAGCCAGGACTTTGTAATGTGTGCAGAATGTGGTTTTGCATTGTCTTGTTGAAATATGCATGGACGTCCCTGGAAAAGATATCTTCTTGAAGGCAGCATATTATGCTCCAAAATCTCTATGTACTTTTCAGCATTAATGGTGCCTTCACAGAAGTGCAAGTTACCTTTGCCAAGGGCACTGACACAACCCCATACCATCACAGACCCTGGCTTTTGGACATGTTGCTGGTAACAGTCTGGATGATTCTTTTCTTCTTTGGTCCGGAGCACACAGCGTCCATTCCTCCCAAAAAATACCTGAAATACTGATTCACCACGGTACACATTTCCACTGTGTGATGGTCCATCCCAGATGCCTCCGAGCCCAGAGAAGTCGACGGCGCTTCTGGACACTGTTAACATAAGGCTTCCTTTTGGCACAGTACAGTTTTAACTGGCATTTGTGGATGTAACCACGTATTGTGGTACTTGACAAAGGTTTGCCAAAGTAGTCCTGAGCCCATGTGGTGATATCGCTTATAGATGAATGACGATTCTTGATGCAGTGCCGCCTGAGGGATCGGAGATCACGGTTGTTCAGCTTAGGCTTGCGGCCTTGTCCTTTACGCACTGATATTCCTCCAGATTCCATGAATCTTGTAATTATGTTATGCACTGTTGAATGTGAAATATCCAAATCTCTTCCTATCTTTCTTTGAGGAACATTGTTTTTAAACATTTCAATAATTTTCTCACGTATTTGTTGGCAAACTGGCGATCCTCGGCCCATCTTTGCTCCTAAAGGATTAGATCTTTCTTGGATGCTGCTTTTGTACCAAATCATAATTTCAATCACCTGTTGACATCACCTGTTTCAAATCACACCATTATTTAACCCTTTTACCTCATTACTAGCCCTAAATTGCTCCTGTCCCAACTTTTTTTGAAATGTGTTGCAGGTCTGAATGACAGGAAAGGATGCATATTTACAAATGACATGAAGTTGACCAGACAAAACATGAAATATTTTGTGTTCATATTGTCTGCAATGAAATACAAGTCAAAGTAAATTTAGAAATCACTACTTTCTTTTTTTATTTGCATTTTCCAAACTGTCCCAACTTTTTCTGATTTGGGGTGTTTATATATATAAATAAATAATATACATTTAGCAATTACTATATCAAAATAACCTCAACATAAAGCATAGCTTGCATTGATTTTGCATTAATTTCTGGCTGACTGCTCTCTATCCCAGTTTGATGTGGTTTAACAATTATGTAACGTACCAAATACATTAAAAATGGACATTAAATACTGATGTGACTTTAAACATTTATGTGGGATAAAAAAGACCGGGGTAACACGAGAGACGTCAATTATACAATTTGGGTGATGGCCCTTGTCATTTTCACATACAGACAGAGCATCTGTCCCCTTTGCAGGTCTCTTGTCACTGGCAGCTCAGGCCGTCTCCAGCCATCTGCCACTGGGAAGCTGTTTGAATTCAAACACTCCTGACAGCTCTCTACATATCCCAGTCTGTCTACAGTATAGTAAAACATTCATTCCCATCAGCAGCTTCTGTATCAGACTCATGAGAGCTTTACACTGGAACTTTACTTTTAGCAAGAAGGCAATGCAATGATTGTACCTATTATCAAAAAGATGAACAACTCTTATGTTTAATGTGTTTAAGTCTTGTTGAGAGTATATTGATCTTTAAAGGGAACCTTTTATGTCCCTTTTTACAAGATTCAATTCAAGTCTCTGCTGTCCCCAGAATGTGTCTGTAAAGTTTCAGCTAAAAATAGCACACAGGTCATTTATTACAGCATGTCCAATATGCCCCTATTTGGGTGTGAGCAAAAACACGCCATTGTGTGTGTGTGTGTGTGTGTACCTTTAAATGCAAATGAGCTGCTGCTCACCGCCCCTTTCCAGAAGAGCCTTTACAGCTCCTGCTTCAGTTACTCCAGCAACAACAAAACTGGAGAATCTCACACAGTCAAAACGTCAGAAAATGTCCGCAGCTGTGTCCAGCCTTACGTGTTCGAACCAGAGTCGGCACAGATGGAGTGAAAAGGCAACTTTAAGAATGCAACACAATGGTTAGTTGATGAATTAATGTAGTTGTTGTGATTGTGGAGTTAACTTTATTCAACTTATCAATAAGCATGTACTGTCATGATCATATAAATTGGTGGGCTCATGTGGGAACTGTAGGATACCTACAGAGCCAGATATGCTGCATGAAGATAGAACAGGTATTGTTTGTTCAATTATGGTTATAATTTATATAATCCTCTTTAGCCACATTAGTCAAACAGCATATTAACAAGCACATTCAAAAACTTGATTGTGAAACATTTACAAAGTGTGATACTTGTTCTGGATATGAAGTTAGAGCATGAACAGTTGGTATCGACCCATCTTTCAAAATTAACTTTTGTGCAAATCCAATGTTGAACTGACCCCTGTTTGAGATGCAGTCCATAAACATAAGACTTTACCTAATTTAATTGGCACATTTATTCTGTGGAGACTCTTACGCTCATTTGTATATCCAAAAAAAAAAAAAATTATGTGGCGCAGATATTATATCAACAGGGGCTATAGCAAGGATATAAACATGGCGGACTATGTGCAGCTCACTCAGGGCGGGATCTATATTAATAGGGCAGATCGTCACCAGTCGTGGGCGGGGCTTGCCCTTACTATGACATCACAGTCGGGAGAAATCAGGAACAGCATATTTTCAGACACTGCTTCTGATTAATGGGGATTCTATAAATATGGGTGGATTTTTACCATTAAAGGCTGGTTGGTAAAGTACACTTTGGGAACACATCAGTGTTCAAACACCATGTAAAAGTACATTTTTCATAATAGGTTGCCTTTACCATTACATGCTGGGGCAAGAACAAATTAACAGAAGTTGTGATGATGACAAAAACCTCAGAATATAAGAAAAATCCTTAGGAAAATCCCAGAGTCAGACATATAGTAAACATAACACATACCAGAAAGAAAGCTACACTTCCCAACACATCCCCTTTTTAATGAAAAATTCCCTTCAAAGCCCAGAGCTATAAAATATATAAAATCATTTATATATCATTTATTTATCCTCTGCTGTTTTATTAAACAATTTAATGTTTAATGTATCTCATTGATCTTAGCAGGGTTGTTTAAACAGAGCCCAGTGTGAGCTGTAATGAGAGTATTGGCCCAAGACATCTTGGGTTTCTAGAAAGACTGTCACAAGAAATAGCAGATCCTACTCCCCGAAACACAAGCGCTTGAAGTCCAATTCAAGGTTTTCTCAAGCAAACAAACCCAAACCTCATGCATTATCAGAGAAACCTCGAGCTCTGATCACTGACTAATTCCTCCGCTTCATTCTGTGCCCCTCGCTCTTCCTTGATGGATGGTGACTTGCATTTCTGAAACGTGGCATCACTGTTAATGAGGAACGATAGCAGGCATCTACATGACAGCACATTCCTGAATGAGCCACATAACTGACGCTTCATGATATTATTTGGTTGGGGGCTGTCAGGAGCCAGAACAAAATAATTATGCACATGGATCATTAGTCAAGTCAACATCAAACAGGAAACAAACAAATGTGCCCTTGTATCTGCAGGGATCTGGGTTTAGACGGAGATGGAGACCACTGTGATCTGTTCTGTAATGCACAGCAAGCTGCACTAAAATGAGAGTTTTGAATGTATGCATAGCTGAAACCTTATTCATGTGGCGTGATGCTGTTTCTCTACTTCTGTGTTCATTAGTAGCTGTTTATGTTTGAAGTGAAAGACAAGATCACAGTGATACATTTAATGAGTCATGGAGGGACATTATTTTTGAATCTCTGTCCATGTATGGAGGTTATGCGTTCGATTGGATTGTGTGTGGTCTAGTTAGAAGGGCTGTCTTTAAACTGACAGTGTTTTGGAGACGCGGCGCTCACCTCTCTTCTGTCTCCCCTCAACACAGCTGCACGGCGAGGTCAGGCGCTGAATTAAGACTGCAAACAGATTTCAATGGATTGACTGAGATGAGCTGAACTAAAATGGGACTGAAATGGACTTGATGTGAAATTTACCCCACCAGTGTTTTGAGTTTTTCCTGCAGGATCGATGTGCAGTGAAACTCAGTAGAGCTGGAGTGAAGAGAAAAGTGTGTAGATAAATATGATATGATAAAGATGATAAATGCACAGATTGAGAAAGAGATGGGTTGATAGACAAATGTAGACTGACAGGCAGATAGACAGAGACAGAGAGACAGACAGACATATAAATAGACAGCTAGAGATACACCGATCAGGCATAAAATTATGACTTCCTAATATTGTGTTGGTTCCCTTTTGCTGCCAAAATAGCCCTGATCCGTCGAGGACTCCACTAGACACCTGACGGTGTGCTGTGGTATCTGGCACCAAGATGTTAGCAGCAGATCCTCTATGTCCTGTAAGTTGCGAGATGGGGGCCTCCATGGATCGGACTTATTTGTTCAGCACATCCCACAGATGCTCGATTGGATTCAGATCTGGGGACTTTGGAGGCCAAGTCAACACCTTAAACTCGTTGTTGTACTCCATTTTTGTTTTGTGGCAGGGTGCATTATCTTGCTAAAAGAGGCCACAGCTACCAGGGAATACATGACCATGAAAGGGTGTACATGGTCTGCAACATTGCTTATGGAGGTGGTACGTGTCCAAGGGCCAGCCTTCGCTCCCTGCGTGTATCAATGAGCCTTGGCTAGCCATGACCCTGCCGGTTCCCCACTGTTCCTTCCTTGGACCACTTTTGATAGATACTGACCACTGCAGACCGGGAACACCCCACAAGAGCTTCAGTTTGGAAGATGTTCTGACCCAGTCATCTAGCCATCACAATTTGGCCCTTTTCAAACTCGCTTGCTGCTGAATATATCCCACCCACAAACAGGTGCCATGATAAGGAGATAATCAGTGTCATAATGTTATGGCTGATCAGTGTATAAACATCTATAAAAAGACAGATAGACAGACAGAGAGAGAAAGATCAACAGATTGATGATAGACCAACAGATTATAGACTGATAGATAGAGAGATAGAGACAAACAGATGGTTGGATAGATGGAAGGATGGACAGACAGACAGAGAAACAGACAGAAAGATAGACTGACCGTGAGATATACAGAGATGGAAAGACAGACAGACAGATATTGTAAATAGACAGACAGACAGATTATGTGGACAGACAGACAGGCAGACAGATACAGTAGATAGATTCTGTAGATACACTGAGACAGACAGTCAGAAAGATAGACTGATATTGTAGACAGGCAGATATTATAAATAGACAAACAGTGGACATACAGATAGCCAAACAGAACAGATTCTGTAGATAGACAGACAGACAGACAGAAAGACAGTAACTGAAGACAGACAAGACAAACATATTGTGTAGATGGATAGACAAACAGTCATATCCTACAGACAGACAGATAAATGGATTGATGATAGACAGCCAGATAGACCTTTATGAAAATAAAGTTCACACCAGTCACAAGTATCGTTAATCATACTTTATTAAATAATAATAATAACAATAAAAAAGAACTTTTTTTTCTGTACAAAGTCTACAAACAACAACTTCTGAATGTTCTGACCAGTGCCGGGATCTCCATGTCTTTTGGTGTTGGCCTCCTGTCCCAGACAGACGAGGTAATACTATCACAGCTCTGCAGCAAAGCCAAAACAGGCCAGAGCTCCAAGGCACTTGGAAAAGAGTCAACAGAGTCCAATGAAAACCGAGCTGAATACACACAACCTTTCCCTCTTCATCGCACTTTCCCCCAACAACTGAACAATCCATGTCTCCGGCTGATTTCCGTACTCCCTAATAAGACAAGCCTCCCCGCCCCCCCACAAGTCAACAGAACTCCCATCATGGCCCTGGGGAGTGAGAGGCCAGTCGAGGTACAATAAAGAAATTTACACACACTTCCCCCCCATGCGCATACTCGTTCTATCGCTCTCTTCACCTCGAGGTGAAACATTCTGTGAAATTCTCACCCTTCTCCCAGGCTTACACCAAACCTGGTCTTGTTACCCTTCATTTTCAGCAGCCCAAAATAAACCATGGAGTAAACATACAGGTGAAAGGAAAGAAAGTAAGCGTAAGGCCTGACTCCTCCGAGGCCCCAGTGGCTTTAAACCCAAGGACTGGTGTTTTAAAATGGCTCTCCTCCAAAACAGTTTGCTTAAGGCTCGATTGTTTGTACATGAAAGTGGCTTGGGGATTTTCCAGCTCCTTCTCCAAAGTCGCTCTGCCAGCTTGAGTCTTTGTTCCTTCAAGAATAGGGTAAAGAGAAGAGGAGAGAACAGAAGATGCTCTCACTCTCTTAACACTCTTTAGCTCAGTGGCTCTGAATCCTTAGCAATCCATAGGTTGCAATAAATGAGTTCGAAATTATCAGCACAGAGTCTTTAACGCTATGCTTAGAAATCAAACAGTCAAGAGCAAAAAAATAAACAATAAAAGAAAAAAAGAAAGGAGAAAAACGAGACACAAAAGACAATCCTAATACTTCAATCTAAAAGGATTTTTTTCAGAATGTAATACAGCGTGTTTTCTTTCCTCGTTCTCTAATGGCCACAACAAAAACATTATGCTACAAACAGACTGAACTTATGTATAAAACATTCATAAGAACTATCGACACTTCAAAATGGTTTTAGAAAGTGGCAAAAGACAGGATGGGATGGGAACTTAAGCAAGTCAGCAAAAAGACACGAGTCTAAACTAAAGCAAATGTCCACAAATTTCTAGGCCACAGCGTTCACACAATAGAGGCCGAGATTTCACAAGCGATCTGTCTTCTACTCCTAGTGCCCCTCTGTCTCTTCTAGCTTCCATTAAGAATTATTAGATTGTATTTTTCTTTACAAATCTATAGCAATATACATTTCTTTAAAGTTCTTTTTCGTTTTTGAAGGGGGAAAGTCATTAAGTTGATATGTGTTGATCATGTTTCACTCTCGCTGAGCTGTCCACAGGAAGCCTCTACGCTCCCAGTGATCCTTCCACAATCCCGGTCAGATATCAGCCCTATATTAGCGGCGTGAGGTCCATTCACAGTTTTGGATCAAGCCGGCACCAGTTCACAAGCGGACGGAGCGCCTCTCACAATTGTCTTTCTTCAGGCCTCGGAGCAGCAGCGCTGCTGGTTGATCTTCACCTTGTGCTTGATGCCGTCGTAGAGCTCGAAGTTGTAGTTCTCCAGTGTGGTGGTGCTGCGGGATGACAGGCCGTTGTAGGAGCAGGTGCAGTATAGCAGGAGACCGGCGCACACCGCACCCAGCAGAACGCCCAGAGAGCTCATGACGATGATGGTGACCAGGATGGGATCAAGGGTGTACAGCCAGGCATTGTCTTTCTCAGAGAACCGTGTCACCGGAGGTTCTCGTGAGGGGTTAGCTGTGGTCCAATCAGGGAAAGGGAACCCTGGAAACAGAAATAGAATGCTTATCAGTAATTGAATTTTGCAAGTATCAATGTGACCTAAATAGCTTTTGAATAAAAAAAACAGTAAGAGCTGAAACAAATGCAATTGACTTTAAATGCCATTCACAGCTAAACGTTCTTCTTTTCCACTAAAAATATTTAAACATACTTAAAACTAGTTACATTTATTGGAGCAAATCTGTGTTGAATAAGACTTTTGGGGTTGGTATTTTAATGTTCATCTCTTTTGCTCACCAAGGCTGGATTTATTTAACAACAAAAACAGTAATATTGTAGCCCAAAATATAACAGCAAGCTGAGGGACCGTGAGAACAGGGCGATTGGAGGAGCTTGGATGCATAAAAAGAGGAGCGACGACAGTGAAGGACAAGAGAGGATCAGGCCTGGACTTTATGTTGCTTTGTTTAGGTTGTATTATGTGTGTGTGGCAGTCATCCATTAAGAGGCTGGCGTTTATACTTTTATTTAGTTTATTTCCAGTGATGCCAGTAACCTAGTTACTAGTAACACCTTACTTTTCCCCCAGAAACTAGTAATCTAACGCATTACTATTTCCAAACCAGTAATCAGATTAAAGTAATTTATCCACAGTATTTAGAGTTGCTATTTTAGTCATTTTCCTTTCTCGGGGAGAGTATTTTTCCTGGAAATATTTTTTAATTTCAACTTAAAATGTCAGGAGGTACATTGTTGACGTTACTGTTAAAAATGCACTTAATAAAGTGAGTGTTGGCAAAAACGGTTGTCATTTCTATGTTGAGGAGGCAGGGGTGTTGTTGGCAACTGCTGAATGTAACTAATAATGTAACTTGAAATCTTACTTAGTTACTTTTAAAATCATGTAATCTGTAAAGTAACTAAGTTACTTTTAAAGGAGTAATCAGTAATCTCACTGTTTATTTATTAATTAAAGTTTTTTTTTTTTAATGGTTCCTGCCTCCTTCTCCTTCTTGAAATACATTTCTTACATACAGTTCCTTTAATGCTTAAAACAAGAAAAACATTTTTGCCAATGGGAATGCCAAATAAACTTAATTTAAAATATATATTCCTTCAAATTAAATTATTAATATGTGTGCTTTTTAATGCATTGGTCAGGCATTCACATCCGCATTTGTGTACTTTGTGTTTCTGGTCTAAGACACCATTTGTGTTTATTAATAAAAAAATACACCAGTCTACGCTTGAATGTTGATGAACAGATTTACCTTGACCAATGCGCTCTCTGCCATTGAATAGACGATTATTTCCAAGGTCTTCAGGTCTTCGCTCTGTTTGGAAGACAAACACAGCCCAAATGAAACACTCAATGTCAAATTGAGTTTAGGCTACATGAAAACAAGCTCTTCATTCCATGAAAACAACGTGTGCATTATTGTTCCAGCAAAATAACAGCAGTACAATGTGTGAGCACAAAATGGCCAACATAAATAGCAAAAAACTGTACACTGATGATCACACAGACTTGGGTACAAACAGTTGTGCCGTCTGTTATACATCATCAAATACCCATGAAAAAGAGCTCAAACCACTCTAGCTGCAGTTTGTAGAAAAATATCACTTTATTGTAACATTCCATACAACATTTCCAAGACCACGAAATTCAACAGGCTAAAATATACCTCATACTGTATGTATTTAAACAGGCTGAAAATGCTGCGTTGTCGAGAGAAAAGAAAAATCTTATATAGATGGCAGGGTCAAAGCCCCACATTCACAAAGGACAAAAAAAGTGCACATAACCCATCAGAACTTGATGCAAACTAAGCATAATGTGGACATAATAAACATAAAAAATTCATGTTCAGTAAACACGAGTAACTACTTCAATAGACCGAACTGATTCAATCAAGTTCAAATTCTGTAGGTGGAATATTTGACTTGTTTTTATGCAAAACATATAGAGTATACAACCTGGAGTATTTTTGCACATTAAAAATCCGTTTATCCAGACGAACACTTTAGACGTCTAACATCTTTTCCTGTCTCTGTCTCTGAGGAGGGGTGAGAGCATATGCTGTTTTGTGCAGGTACTATCAGAGACAGACACTTGGCATCATATGGGACCCCTCTGAGTGCTTTTGCTCATTAATATCTTTAGAGAGATGGCAAAAGGGGAAAGAAACTCCAAGCAAGAATGCTTATACGACAGGTTTAAAATGTAATCTGGTCCATTACCTTATTAGAAATATGAGAAAGAAACCCACAAAACAGCCACAGTAGATTTAAACCCTTATGATCACCTGACATGTCCTTTTTAAGCAACTCAGAATAAATAGTTAAGAGAAAAACTGCACTGTAAAAAAAACATCAGGTCTCCAATTGAAAATTTTCTAGTGACTGATCACATCTAAAATTTTCGGTTGACCAAATTGAATTTCTGGGATTTAAATTGCATCAATTCACAGAAATTAAATTTGGCCAACTGAAAATTTTAGATGTGATCATTCACTAGAAAATTTTCAATTGGAAACATAATTTTTTTTACAGTGTGAGAATTAAATGAAATTCATTTATACATTCAGACTAAAAAATAACAAATCACAATTGTTTAGTCTGAGAGAGTCTGCTATAAAATCATACATTAATCATACAGGCATATGAAACATCCAGGACAGAAAAAAAAGAATCTTGCTCAAACTCAAGACGAGACAAGACTTGAAGATTTTGATGCCAGCGTTGGTACACATTCAACTGGGACGGGTGGGCCAAAGAAATTCCGCCTTAAATAATTGCGAGATTTCACAATATGGAGGCGCAACAGAGACCACACGACTCAGAACTGAACTGAACTGACATCTCGCATGAAATGCTACCGCGTGTCCCATCTCCCCAGAACACACTCTACTGTATAGAGGATTAGGTTGGAAAAGAGGAGACAATGCTCCACAATGTGCCTGCCGGGTCAGGTGGTCTCTCTGGCTGTCTGCAAGGATCTTTCATGTGCTTTTGTGTTTCAAACAAACCCCTTCAGACCCTGGATTTTTCAGAGAAGGTCTATATTTAAAGCAGGCTTTTCTTTGATCTTGCCTTCCATCTCCCCACACATTCTTTCGCGAAGAGCAGATAAACGGGCGAGAAAAGGGCCAGCCCGTCCGTGATGGGGGATTATTTTCACCTATTGCCAGATGGAGGACATAACAAGATATCAGGATTTACTTTCTCCTTTCATCCCAGTTGCTTTAGATGAAGCCAAAATCTGACGTGGCTGCCTGACAGATGCTTTCAGTAATGGATGAAGCCTCAGACTCTTTATGTCTAAGGAGGAAAATATATTTTTTGGGGGGGGAGAATTTCTATCCTGAGCTCTGATGGCGCCTATTTTGCGTGTTTGTTTGGTGCAGGAAAAAACACTGAACATTATGTACTTGGACAGAACATCTCAGACCATAGCGTGTTTTTATTTTTTTTTCCGAGGTATACCGCTACGCTTCAAGTAGCACATGAAAGAGATGAAGCGAAAACTCGCAGCACACAGGGACATTTTTGAAGTGCATTTTCAAACGTTCTCCTGCATATATAGCATGTTTTGATACATTACAGAAAAAAAAATCTGTAGCAAGATTGTCATATGCAAATAATGCTAATAAAACAAAATGCTAATTGTTTTTTTCCCCTGTCTGCTATCTAACTCGACTGATAAAATGGCAAAAGCCATCCAAAACTACAGACACGAGGTTGGTTAGCGATTCAGTAAGACATCAGCAGATGTACTGAGTGACACTATAAGATGGACTTGGAGATGGCTCCAGCTAACATGCTAACGTGCCAACTCGCTCCCTGAAGCAAAATCAGCTAGCGAAGCGCTCCTGCACCATCTAACATTTGGCAGATTAACAAAGCTCTCCACTTCTGCTCTTTTACAAGACTATGTGTAATCAAAATCTCTGGGGGAACAACACCAAATACACACACCGCTTTAACATTAGCTATAAAAATAAAGTCAGTGCATATACACTTAGGTTGATCTCGGCTAAGCATGAATACGAAAGGATTAAATAATAAATGAGAACAGTGATCGGCTTGAACTAGACCAATGCCACTGAAGCGTCTTAAGGCCAATGTTGTGTCAGTCAGTCGGCCAATCAGAGGAGTAGGCTGGCTAAGGCGGGGTCATGTGACCTTTGCATATAGGCGGAAAACATACTGTATCTCTTCAGACATACTGTAAGTGCCAAAGCCCCAGTGACTTTCAGAAAAGAGGAGTTTATATATAGACACATATTGACAGATACTCAAAATGAACTCTCTGAAAAGGCAAACAGCCTTCAAAACGCTTTTAAGAAGCTTCATTCAATAGTCAAACAAGGTACCGGGAGTTTAAAAATGCAGTACATTATGTGGTACCAAAGCCTTCCACACATATCCTGATTCTTCAGCAAGAACATAAGTCCCAGAGTGTTTGACATTCATGCTTTTGTCTCTTTGAAGCTTCTTGTCAAACTCCTCGAGCCTCAAGTGTTCCTATGTGCACATGAGATGCGGCACACATGCAAGGAAATGTTTGCCGGTTTTCCTCTTTGTTTTCCGACGCCTCACTCTCGTCCCTGTTCGCGGGCTCTCCTCAGAGTTTGGCAATGCTGCCGAGTTCTTTTGACTGTACAATAGGATTGGTCATGAACAGGAGATTAGAGCTTTCATAGTAAGGCTCCCAAAAACACACACAGCTAGAGAGAGAGAGAAGAGAGAAGAGAGAAAGGGGGTCCCTGCCAGTCAGGATTTTGGCTGGAAGTCCCTTCGGCAGAGCAGATCTCCTCCTTCCCAGCACTGGAGCTCAACAAAAGAGTCGCAGAGAACTCGACAACTCTGGTGCTTATACCTGTCCACATCTTCTCCTTATCCTCGACTTTAAGGGGCACCACGCAGGTGTCCTTGCGAAATAGAGGGAGGAAGCGATTCGTTGGTGTCGTTTCAGCATTGGGAGCAGGGCTCTTGCTTCTCTAACCTAATCGTTAGCATCGGTTCCACCCCAGATCCGGCGAGACCCCCGGGGCCACCGCCTGCGTACTGTCCCGTGTACGTGCTCTGGTAGGACACAGAGTGCTGGCTCTTCTTGGCCGCCAGGTGGTAGCGATGGCAACACAGCACCATGACCAATGTGACGCAGCCCAGGAGGAAAATGGCGCCCCCTCCGGCTATTACATAATACCAGTAGGTGGGCATTGGCTGCAGGGACACTGTTGTGTCAACAGTGGGGTCGCTCCAGCCAGGTGAGGCTCCCCCTGGTGGAGAGACACAGAAGAATTGGCTTGGGGTAGAGAGGCATGCAGACTGCATAGCTTCAAGCCATCTTGGATTGTATGTGAATGATTTTGCTCTGATTTGGTGCTGCATACAAACAAAACAAACACAGACACGCAAATGCACATGCACGTCGCCTGTCAGCTGCCCCTTCGCAGGGACTCCATAACTGTTCAGATAGAGTTTATGTCTTTCTAAATCACAGAATGCAGACATGTGTTTTATGGGGTGTGAACAGATGATACATCGCTGATAGTTTGCTTGAAATGTGCTGATGCATTGTGGAATCTGTGCTAATTTCTTATGCAACCAAATGTGGAGGTCATGAAAGCATATTGTGTCTTAAGACACCGGCCGATGTCAGTTCTCTCAGCCGTCCTTTTGTAATGCGGTATATTGGTGATTGTGTGTGCACGTGTGCTCTGTCGTTTTTTCTTTCTAGGGGAAAGTTTTGTTTTCTTGCATGCATGGATCTGTGCCAGCTTCATCTGCCTCAAGCCAAAGTCTTCCATGAACCCAACCCAGCAGTGCATGAAAACTGCTCACCCACCACATGTGTATACACACACACACACACACACACACTCACACACACACAAACCTCCACCAGTCTCTATTTCTATTCCCTCCATGTCTCTTCCTTTCGTCTATGCATAAAGACGCATGTAATCTAGGAATTTTGCCTCTAAGGGAACTGCTATGGGAAAACGAATCTACTTACACTGGGAATCATTTCCACTTCAATTAAGAAAAAGGGAGTTGGTTACTAAAGGAATAGGATATTAGTGGGCTTGTGTGCTCCACAATCATTTAAAATGGAGCGTATGAGGATTATTCCACTACAGCTGAATCTGATTGACCGCAATCATGCAGCTGTTGGGGAATAAACAAATGACATCCATAGTAGCACCGCAGCTCACACACACCACCAGAACAATGCTTACACAAGGATAAGGTGTACCATGAATATTAGAGTGCTTCGCTGTCCTCATTTAAGTGTTGTTAGTATAGTAAATTTGTGTTTTTTTTTCAGCCAGTTTACAACTTGCCAGAGAATAACTGTTACTGTAACTGAATAAATGTTACAGCTCAGATATTGCTATTTCATTGCTCAAGAGACTGAATTAGTTCTATAAGATTTCACAGGTATGATGTCTATCAAAACATTGAACAAACTATCTAATTACTGTTTGAGGAAAAGTTCAAGTTTACAGAGTTTTTTGTGTTAGTAATACAGTAAACTCCTATATATAATATTGAATATATTGTATATTAAAAGGATAGTTCACCCAAAAATGAAATGTTGATGTTTATCTGGTTAACCCCAGTGCATCTAACATGTAGGTGTCTTTAATTCATTCATTAATTTGTTACATTTATATAGCGCTTTTCTAGGCACTCAAAGCGCTTTACATACTTTACTTTTACTTGGTTTCTTCAGAACACAAATGAAGGTTTTGAACTCCAACCGTAGCTGTGTGCCAGTCATATAATCATGTGAATGGGTAACAATAAATCTAGAGAGCAAAAAAAAAAAACATGCTTAGACAACATGCACAAAGAGCCCTGTGGCTCATGACGAAATCGAGCAGCATTTATATATATTTTTTTACCTCAAATACAACGCTATATCCAACAGCCTGGGACGCGCTTCACTTCCGGTAAGGTCAATATACACTCTCTGTACGTGTACGTGTAAAGATATTCCAGGCGGTTGGATATAGCGTTACATAAATATGGCTCAGTTTCTCACACAAACTGATCGTTTTGTGTCTTAAGATATCAATGTGTCGTCATGAGCCACAGGGCTCTTTGTGCATGTTGTCTAAGCATGCTTTTTTTGCTCTCATAGAATTGTTACCCATTCACATGCATTATATGACCTACACACAGCAACGGTTTGAGTAAAAAATCTTAATGTGTGTTCTACTGAAGAAACAAAGACACCTACATGTTGGATGGACTGAGGGTAAGCAGATTTTCATATCAAAAAGACTGTCAAATTTAATTTTTTGGGTGAACTATCCCTTTAATGCAATGGGGGAATATTAGGCCCTGATAATGCCAAATGTCTTTTGTTACCAGTAAAAAGGGGCCTACATTATTTTAAATATAAATATTCTAAATTAATTCTGTATTTTCAGCTTCAGAATCATAAATATTTGTATTCTTGTGTCACCAATGTCTTATGCATTTGGATACCAGTGCCAAGTCCAAGCCTATACATTTCTACCCCCAATGTAACATCAAATGTAACATTTTAATCAACAGTAAAAAAAAAATGTATTGGAGTATACTACTACCACTACTACTAATCATAATAATAATAATGAGGCAATTTTTAAGGTACAGAACAATTACAGAGCTATTTATGTGGATAGCATGGTTAAGATCATTTTGTTTAGGAAGAATTTGGTGAGAAATGTTCTCATTGTCAAGAGGTGACATACACAACTGAATCTACAGGCCACAGCATTTAGCATGACAACGACACCATATACAGTAACACAGCGCATGATGTGAGGCTACAGATACATGCTGGGATACAGCCCATGCTCCAAATGTCTGTATGACAATAATGATGGTGAGGAGGACAATAGTAATGATGACAGCAATGGTTTGACATCAAGACACCGACGTCACTGAACGAACACCTAAACACACAAAATCAGTGTTGAATCTGACTCATTTAAACTTCGTTGTGGGATTGGAAACAGACTCTACAGAATCCCTGTGTGCTGGTGTGAAGCGTAACCAAAAAAACAATGATTATCAAAGGCCCTTTAGGTGATGCAAGCTGCTAGGCAACAAGCAGGAAGCACAAACATTGGCACAGGAAATGACAATATGCCAGAAACTCACCAGTCATTTCAGGCGGGAATGCAGCGAAGGGTTCTGAAACCAGAGAAAAAAAAGATAGATTAGAAAAGAAACTGGCACACATAAAATATATTCACATAAATAACAACAGTGCAGATGGAATTCTGACACATAATTAATATTATACTCTAGAGCTAATTCCTTGACATAATGATTTCTTACGTGCTGTGAATTCCACACTTCTGATTGGCTAAATATATTCTGATATCTCATGACGCCTGTTTGAGTGATATCTGTCAGGTAGGGACATTTCCTGCTTGATATTCATTAAAATTCGCAGAGCCCTTTTAATGAATTTTTTTTAAATTATTAACAGAACTCCCCGGCAAGACTTTATCATAACGATATTGTAATAGAGGGGCCTGAAATTTCAAACACAGGTTAAGGAGAAGAAAAAGAGACAAAAAAGAGTGACGAAGGGAGGAGAATGGGATTGGGCTGTGTGTCATTTGGCAGACTGTGCTGCGCACACACTCCGAATGGCAGAGAAACAGAATGCCAGTTCAGAATGTTTGGAATGCAGACGCTTTAAAAGGGAACTCTGCAGAGAGGCAGGGGACAGATTTGGCAGCGACGCAGTGGCTGGCGCATACACTCGGAACAACTTTAATTAATAAGAGCAGTCCCAAAGCCGGGGGCCTGTGGAGGAAGCATGTACGTGAGCGGCTGAATGACGGCTCACATCAATATCTTGATTCATAACTAATCTTACTTTTGCTGATCACTGTTTAAATATAATATGACCTCTGAGGAAAAGCAATGTTTTGCTCACTAAATAACCTTCACTGCATTGTGAGTGACTGGCCGAGTAGCGAAGTGCTTTGTTCGACATTAATGTCTGTTCTGTGTTTGTGAAAAGCTACACCGTAGAGAGCAGGCCTGCCTGCTTATTCCCCGGCATGGCTCTGGAAAGCTCTGTTTACAAATAAGAGAGGAGAAGGAAAAGAAACTAATGAAACATAGATTGAGATCAGAGCCCACAGGGCGAGTGTGGCCTAGTTTTCAGCTTTTTGTGTGAGCCGAGCACTTGAAGAACACTTTCTGTGATACATTTTTTTCTTGAATGGGAAGAGCAGGGTGGGCATGGAAAGCAAAAGTAATGCAGTCAGAATGGATTGTTTGTGACCGACAGGGTCGAAAATGTATAAAAAATAAAACAATTCCTAAAATGTATAAATATTTCCAGCACAGAAACTATTTAATTTAAATAAATAAAAAATAGAAATATTAACAAAATATAAATCTAAAAATAATAAATGCAATAATTAAATCGAATCTGAATTTTTCCCTATTTTATTTTTGTAATTAAATAAAATGTTCATTTTAGGCTTAAGGGGTTAGTTCACCCAAAAATGAAAATTCTGTCATTAATTACTTCCCCTAATGTCGTTTGACGCCCCAGAACTTTGTTCATCTTCGGAACACAAATAAAGATATTTTTGTTGAAATCCAAGGACTGATGAAAGGCCTCCATTGGCAACAATGTCATTTCCTCTCTCAAGACCCATAAAAGGCACTAAAGACGTCGTTACAAAGTCAGAATCATGAATCAATACGCTGATTCATAACGTTCAAAACTTTGTTTAGAAATCAGCCATCACTATATAAGTTGTTATTTAGTTTGCGCACAAAAACTATTCTCGTCGCTTCATAAAATGATTGTAGAGCCACTGTAGTGAGATGGACTTTGGAACGACGTCTTTAGTGCCTTTTATGGGTCTTGAGAGAAGAAATGATATTGGTGTCTGAGGTAAACGAGCGAGAAACATGGGAGGAGCGAGTGAGACAGGGGACGTGATTGCGAAAGACCTGCGAACCACACCGGTCTCGAGTCCTCTCATGGGGGAGCTCGGAGGCATTTAAGGACGAGTGACACCAGTCAAGGATGAGAGAGAACCAGGCCTGGACTTTACGTTGAGTTTTGTTAATGTTTTGTTATGTGTGTGCGGGCAGTCGTCCGTGAGGGGCTACCCGCGGTTTACTTTCGTTTTGTTTATTTAATAAAAGTTGATGAATGTTCGCCGGTTCCCGCCTCCTTCCTTTCCATCTAAGAACCCCGTTACAGTGTCAATGAAGGCCTTTCTGAGCCTTCGGATTTCAACAAAAATATCTTCATTTGTGTCCAAAGATGAACAGAGGTCTTACAGGTGTCGAACGACATGAGGGTAAGAAATTATTGACAGAATTTTCATTTTTGGTTGAACTAACCCTTTAATTCAAAGAAAATTCCCCTTTGTTTACACGTCAAAGCAAACTTTTTCTTGCATCTGGTGCTTGGTGTGTGTTCACTTTGGTCCCTAGTGACAAATATGATAGGTGATGGCTGAAGACAGAAATAAAGCAAGACAAAGAAAGACCCAGATGTTGACACTTACGTGTACATTGCTCAAGCTCGATACTGGAGCTCATATGGATGTTGTCAACCCAGATGTGTCCTCGACTGCCTCGCTCAAATAAGCCCTCGATGACAACCTTGCAAATGAAACCGAAAAGAAAGAGAATTAAAGACTGTACGTTTCGATCAGCACTGTGATGCTGGTTTCAATTCACATTGTGTATTACTCTCAAGTCAATGTTTATGCAGTAAATCAGCGATTTCTATCGGGTGAGTATAGATGCACCTGATATTCTTTAGGGGACTGAGGCAAGATGGTGCGGCCTTCCCTCCACATGGGCCCCTGGTCTCCTTTCAGTGCCCAGAGCAATGTCTCCTCCTGGTCATCGTCCCGGAGCAGCACACGCAAACTGTCCTGACCTTCACCCTGAAGCTGGTAGTAGAATAGCAGACAGACGGGACGACGCTCGGGTCCCACCGATGGGCTCATTAACCTGGCACGCTGTGG
This sequence comes from Pseudorasbora parva, assembly GCF_024679245.1. Taxonomy (NCBI): domain Eukaryota; kingdom Metazoa; phylum Chordata; class Actinopteri; order Cypriniformes; family Gobionidae; genus Pseudorasbora; species Pseudorasbora parva. The sequence goes on along the minus strand of NC_090176.1, from coordinate 22,557,858 downwards.
CTCCGGCTTAGGACTCGCCTCCACATACAGGAAATTCCCAAAATCTATAGAGAGAAAGAAGCAAGTGCTGATGTTAAACAACGTTTACTGGTCCTGGAAGAACATTCTTTTCAAAGAAACATGTTTCAGCAACGTCCCGACCCTTAACCCTGGTTAAAACCTTAACCCTATACCAACCAGGATGCAGGAACATGTCATACTTAGTGATATCACTGTAAGACAAATTTTAATTCTCCCCTATTCTGTTTCTTTCTCGCCATTACTTTGCACCGAACAATCTGGTATGTTTTTTATGTTGCTAAGTAATAAATAATTTAATGGAAGGGAAGCAGAAAATCAGCTCCCCACCCCCCATGTTTTCAGAGGAAAGAGTCCTTACAACACAATCTCTGTCAGATCCCACTGAGGACGTCTCAGTAAAGCGGAAGACAAATGAATGGGAGAGGAGAGGAAGAAAACAACAATCAGAGAGGAGGCTGGGAAACACTCTGTGAGTGATCTGACTGGACAGTGTGGCACCAGAAATGATCATCATTACCCGTGCAGCCTCAGCTGTAATTCGAATGCTCCCACCTTCCACTGATGTATAGAGAAATGACAAAGTAATTTCCGTCTGCCCTACTTTGACACATTTCTCATCCCAAACTTATTGAAAATACAGCACTGAAATCAGAGATCAGATCAGGCCGTCGCTGGTGTTCCTTTATGAGATGCCTAAATAGATTATGCACTTAATTAAAGCAAAAGAACTTCCTTTGTTTGATCTTGGGTATAAATATAGGACAATTAATTACCCTTTCACAGGGAAAGTTCACCATAGCTCAGACACTGTTTAGCTTAGGTAGATGTGCCAGTGAGGCAACCAGAGGGCAGGGAAAGGTACTTCTGGGAATATTGTTTTTAAGTGGAACCTTCTACACCTAGAGTTAATTAGGCTGACTGCGCATTAACCCTTTCTGGTCCTCTGCTTTTTCAGTTTCCTGGTAAAAACACTGGGGTATGAACACTCTGGAATGCTCAGAGTGCTGTTCCAGGAGCCTTGGGATCTACACGGCTTATTGTGATGTTGGATCGTTTTATAGGTTTTATAGGAGTGAGCTGAGCTATTAAATGAATGAGTTGAGCAGCTCTTGTCCAGGCATGCTGGGAAGCCAGAAACGTACTCCACTCAAGTATCACTGGCAAAACTGTGGAAGTCTATTTCCAATTTGGACATTTTATCTTGTAATTACAAATTTATATTTCTTAATGTGACTTCATATCTATTTTTTTGTTTTGTTTTGTTTACTTCTGTCCTTTACTGAAAAGAAACAGGCTTCCATAAAATACATTTACTCAAATCTGTCAGTCAATGGAGATCATTGATTTTTGGCCCCAGATGATATTCTTACACCATCTACAAGCTTACCAGCCCAACCCTTGATCTGAAAGACTGTGGCTATAGAACTAAAGCACTACATGCAACAATACTAAGAATGCAATGTGTACTTGTGCAATGAATTGCATTCAGACACATTTTGGAGATCAATACGTGTGAAATCAAGCTTGAGTATCTAGAAGTTGTGCTTTAGGGGATCTACGCAGTTTGTTTGGAGAAGGTGAGGAATGTGATGTGACAACTAAGTGTGTGTGTGTGTGTGTGTGTGTGTGTGTGTGTGTGTGTGTGTGTGTGTGTGTGTGTGTGTGTGTGTGTGTGTGTGTGTGTGTGTGAGAGGGGCAAAAGTCTTAGGATTGGGGGTGCACTTGGTTTAGGAATGGTTAAAACAGGACAGGATTCTTTCCACTTTACTGCTGGACCTCTCTTTAAAACTTGACATATGGAAAACAGTGCAAGATTGTTTTAACAGCCTCACAAGGCAGAGTGCTCCAGGAAAGCAGTGAGGACATGGACAACTGTGTGTGTGTGAGCCCTTATTTATATTACATTGTGGGGACCAAATGTCCCCGTAAGGATAGTAAAACCTGAGATCAGCTACATTGAACATAATTTTTTTTCCCGCTGGCTGGTCCCCACATTGTAAATGGATTCATAAATATACTAAAAAAAAAATTGTTGAAAAATGCAGAATGTTTCCTGTGATGGGTAGGTTTAGGGGCAGTGTAGGAGGATAGGATGCACAGTTTGTACAGTATAAAATCCATTACGTCTATGGAGAGTCCCCACAAAGACAGTGAACCAGACGTGTGTGTGTGCGTGTGTACGTGTGTGTGTGTGTGTGTGTGTGTGTGTGTGTGTGTGTGTGTGTGTGTGTGTGTGTGTGTGTGTGTGTGTGTAGAATTAGCGAAGCACTCATCTCTTTTTAAAGGCCAGGTAAGCTCAGGGACGTGAAGAGATGAACAAACTCCCAGAGGAAGAACGAGGATGGACTGAGAGAATGACAGATACTATTCCCAGATTTCAACCATCACATTAATTACACACCAGTAATGAGATGGATGGATGGAAAATGAGATCTGAGCGCATGTGTGTCAGTATGTGGATTCATAAAGAGGACAAGGGCAAAAGAAGGTCAAAAAAATATTTTGTGCAGTACGGCCATAGCAGGTCACCATACAACTTCTGCTGTCCCTGTTTATTTTCTCAACAATTCTTATTAAGCGCGTCTGTCTTCTCAAAGTTCTTGATATTCCCAATGCTATCCCAAAATAGTTCAAAAGTTTATGTTTGAAGAGATTAATATGTAATATCTTTTATTAAGATGCACTTACTGTCAGATCCCATCGTCAGGTCCAGACTAGGACTAGATGAACTATACAGAGACCACTTCAGATCAGACATGGGGTCGTGGGTCCATCCACACATACTCTGCTCAAAGTCACACAGACCACCCAGAGATGACAGAGTGGTGGGAGCTGGAAAGAGAGAAAGAGAGAGAGAGAATCATACTCATTTTCCATGACCTCAGGCCCTGCTGTATGTTCTCCCATAACACACACGTCCTATTTGTGTCCTCTTTTCCAGCCTCATGAAATATTAAATACATTTTTAACTGCAGCTGATTTAATTAAACCTAATCAGTGCTGTATATTTCCAAGCAATACAAAACTATATTGCTGTAAACCTGCATATTCTTACTTTAATATGTATTTTCTACATGTGTACTTTATTATATATAAACAGATTTGTCTCATTTTACATACACAGATTCTCATCTCACAGTTTTTATTTCCAGTTTCATTCTACGTGACAGATTCCTGACTTAATAAATGTGCACAGATTCCTGTCTCACTGTACATGACCAGTATTGAGGAAAGTTACTTTGAAAAGTAATGCATTGCAACAATGCGTTACTCCCTTAAAAGTAACTAATTGCGTTAATTAGTTACTTTTTAAGAAAAGTAATGGGTTATGTTACTTTTGTGTTACTTTTTCTTACCTGGGCTGGGCTTGTTTTTCTTTTTTAACAAAAAAGTTAGATTTTTGGGCAAATGTAAAGACCCTTTCACGTAAAAGTGTAAAGAATAAGGCTGAAAGAAAAGCAAAATCACGCCTGTACAGTAGAGGGTGCTTCTCAGATAAACCTTTCAGCTGTGTCTTTAGTCTAAAACTACAATAACCATCATGTTCACACACACTCACACAAACACAACGCCCCTGTATTTACTCACATATTCCCTCAACATAAGGACAACAGAGCTGTCAGTAAATGGAAAAACAAAGTAACTTGTATTGCTTATTTGAAAAAGTAACTCACGTATTTTGTCGCCTTAAAAATAATTGTATTACTTTTAAATACAATTATTTAAAAGTAAATTGTTACTTTGAAAAAAGTAATCTGATTATGTAACTCGGGTTACTTGCAATGTGTATATGTGTATACGGTCTCATTGTATATGAAGGATTGCCATTTTACTGAATGTGCACATATTCCCTTTTCACTGTGTGAGACAGTTAACAGTCTCGCTGTATATTAAAGATTGCCATTTCACTGAATGTGCACAGATTCTTGCCTCACTTCACATGACAGATTCCCTGTCTCACTGTACACTGCAGTTCCCAGTTTCATTCCACTAAAGAGATTGTTGTCTCACTGTACGTGACAGATTCATGTTTCACTGTGCTGTATGTGCACAGATTTCCGCCTAGCACTATGTGCACAGATTGGCCCTGCTGTTGGTGCTCTCTAAACATGTAGACACTGACAGACTCCAATACAGCCTCATCTATATGGAGCGCTGCGCCTCAGCATTTAGTGGGCCTCCATCAGCCATCCATCCAAAGGCATGCTGCTATGCTAGTTAGCATAATGTTAGAGTTCATGCTGCGAGCCTCTACTCATCAACACATAAGTGTGTAGAAATGGAGGGGCGGCAATCTGTTATTAGAGCTCTGGGAAAAACAGGGCTGCAATTAAACAGCAGAGTACTGTAAATAAAAGTGCATTTGTGATATACTGAAATTGCTTATATAAACATACATGCTTGAGACATGCTCAACTAGATACTTCCATACCATGTCAGCCAAGTACTTTGTAATATCCATTGATTGATTGGATATATTGATATTTACTCCACAGCCAGATTTGTTCTTGTGCACTATACTAATAAATTCCGCAAGTAAGGTGCTTTGTTTGATTACCTGGAGTCCTGTGGGGAGAACTTGTCGCCTCCTGAGGGGGAAGGGTAGGCGTGGCAGTGTCAGGAATGGTAGTAGATTCTAAAAGAAAGTAAAACAAATAAGCCGGAGACAAAGGAAAATGTGTGAGGCACAATTCATATTCTCTAAAGAAGATCCTTATACCAGAGCTGATGAATATGCAGTCTCCCACACACACGTAATATCTGGCAAACACTCCTCAAATATGAAATGACAGAATAATCGCACATGATTGCACACAGGCATGCACGCACACCAGCATCTGTCCCCCCAAAAGTGGTCACAAACCACCAGACACACGTAAACCAGACTGAGACAATTAAAAATGTGCACATGCACCACATGCACGCGTTGTGCGTTTACAATAAGAGAAATATCAGAAAACCGCAACTAGAAAAAATTCCGAGCATCTGAGAGCTATTTACTGTGAAGTGCTCTAATAGAGAGAGAGAGAGAGAGAGAGAGAGAGAGAGAGAGAGAGAGAGAGAGAGAGAGAGAGAGAGAGCATAGTCTGCAGATGATAGCTTTACCACCACTGCCATTCCACCTCAGCTCAGACAACTGCATTTACTGTACCAGTTACCCACAATGCACTTAAAAAGTGAAACCATTGCTGCCACAGCTATTTTCCATGAGTCACAAGACTTCCAAACACATTCCCTCCTCTTACTGTCTCTCGCTCGCTTTCATTTTTATACAGCAACATAGTTGACTTAAGCTTGATTTCTCTTATTTCTCTCCACGTCTCTCCCCGATAAGCGACGTGAGTTTTGGCCAAAATGACACAAGCCAGACAGCCACCAAACTTTCAGCGTCTGCGATTGCAGCAGCGCTCTTACGTGCATGGTTTCTGCGGTGATAATTTGTTTTGACAGAAAATGTTAAATCAGCCGTTGCATCTCTCTTCGTTCCCTGCGGGGGATCAAGCGAATGAAGATTTAGAGACAACGAGGCGTAAATGAGTAATGATTGTCAGCTCTTAAAGTCATTAATGTCATTACTCTTAACAATTCCCTGCTTAATTGGCAAATACGTGAGTGGCGTAACACTAATCATGTAGACACTTTAGCACAACATGAAAAGGAGAGGCCTACTGTAATATTAATATGTTATTAATTTCTATAAGCGGGTGCGTACATGAAAGGGATGCACCAGCTGGCGGCTTCTGACATTAAACTCTATTAATTTTCTGCCCTTTACAAATGCAATTAACCTCCTGGATATCTGGGAACTGAGAACTCTCTGTCAGGTAACACACCTTTCTTTCTTTAACATCACATACATAAAGTATGACACACTCCTGTTCCATTTAAGGTACACTAATGTTCTCATGTCTGCGGTCAGTAAGATTTCTTTTTTGTCTGTTTTTTAAGGCCGCATTTATTTGATCGATTTGATTTGAAATTGAAATCATAAACGCTATTATAAGCTGTTGATCTCTTTTAATAATTTGAATGCATCCTTGCTCCATAAAAGTATTAATTTCTTTAAAAAATATATTACTGATCCCAAACTTGTATATATCCGTGAAAGGTGTGTTAACGGGTCATTTCCCTATCAATTAGCATAATCGTTAACAATATTTAATATTATTTACATTTTTTTAGAATGACACCTGATATTCCGCTTAAGATTTCCATTCACCCTAAGTGAAATATGCTCCTAATTTCTCCCTGTACCTGAAGCTCCGGCTATAGATCAGAGCAAGACACAGCAATAGATTTCCAATATGCTCCAAAGCTCTATTGATGCAGCCAATTGATCTGGATCCCAGAACTCTCGGGGCGTTGCCTGAGATTTCCTCCACAGCCTGATAACACATTAAGGCCATGAAATGTTTCCAAGTCTCAAAGACAGACCAGATATTTACAAGCAAGGGCTAGTTTTGGGGTCACTCCCCCTCACCCTGAAGGATTACCTTGTTTTCAACCTCTGTATTCAGGGCACAGAGCGGAGTTAGCCCCGGTTCCAGCCTCATGGGCCCACGCTGAGCCTCGGCAATCTCTGACTCAGCGTTTTCATAGCAAGATGGAAAAAAATGTTCAATTACATAGAAAGCCTTGGAGTAAATGTGTCCCTGGCAGGCAGACCGGCCGTACTTCAGCGTCTGACTGAGATCTTGAGCAAGGAAAAACAAATACGGATGTGTGTTTGGGAGATTGTGTGGAGTAACAAACAAAGACGATCGGATCAGCAAATGTGAAAGTGATCCTCAAAAGTTGATGTGAGCGAATTATAACAATACGTTCAAGTACACAACCACATTGAGCGGAATAGTAAACGTGCTCCAAACATGCACGCGCACACTTAATAGGCAAACTAATTAAACATTTCCAACTTGAAAGACGAGGCTTTTGGCCTCCAGAATTCAAAAACAAAGCCATTTTCCAGCGGCACTGAACTAATTAAAGCTTTTGTCTCTGTGTCTTTTGAACACAGAAAGTAACAGAAGGTTTATCGTGTTATCTCTCAGCTAGTAAATTCCCCAAATACAAACGCACAGATACACACTGAGTTCAGACAGGCCTGTGCTCGGCCTCTGATAAGGACTTTCATCACAAGCTCAGTTAAAGCAACAAATCATCTCCAGGTGATGGATATCAAACATGCGTCGCATGCCTAGAAATATTCAGGCCGAAAGTGTTCATATTAACATCAGATGTCCTCCGAGGACCCTGCTTCAAAACAACAATGGTGATTTCACAAAAAACAATCTTCAACTGGCTCGATAAAGAATGAATTTTTATCACAAACATTTCCAATCTCTTCAAAACAGTTTTTAAGGGTATACAATGCACATGTTTAGCACCATATAACCAGTCATAAACCTTCCTATTGCTTGCCTAATTTAAATATTCATATGCAGTTGTGTTGCATATGCTAATCATGTTAAACAGCAATGGCAAAACCAATATATGGAGTGATTAAGTCACCATTTTATTTGGTATTATGTTCACACAGAACGGCAACCTCCCGCGGTCTCTCTTGAAGCCAACACGTAAGTTACTTAAACTGCAATTCATTGAATGGCCGCTAGAGACATCTGTATCTCCCCATGTTAAAATGCCCAACTCACAGCCGAAACAAATACTGCTTACAGCCTGGTGCAAAAAGTGGTTTTATACAGATCATTTTGTCCTTTATAACAATTGTGAAATGGGTGACTTATTTAAACTCATCTGTTTAAATTATATTAACCCTTTAACTGTCACGCCATTTTGAGAATAGACATGTCTAACCAAAATGTGCCCCACATTTGAAGTTGAGATCACAAAAATTAAAGTTCCCATGAGATTTTGCTGTACCAAAAATAACCACTGGTGTCATTCACATTCCTTTGATTTTTTTTTGCATTTTCCTGTACATTTCTTTTCAAATATAACTTCCATCACAAAACAAGGACCTTTGCGACGATATGTATTTGTCAAGATTAGAAAAGATTTTGATTATGAAGTAGTTCAAATCATTTTTGTAATTTGAAAAATGACAACGCCCCCTAGGGGAGGAGCCTGCTAAAAGAAATTTGAGTACCGTTTCCATGGTAACACAACTTCCGATTTCAAAACTGTTTACAAAGGATGATTTTTGAGTTCGTAAGCTTTTGAATGATACCTAATTTTATGATGATTACTATAATATAGATATGAAAAAAAGGCCATCAAAAAAAAGGCTGTCAAGCGTCCCACCAGTGCAACTAGGCACCTCATCTCCACCCACGTCCAGCCTCTTTGCCCATTATCAGTTATCCGGGAGTGACGCGCTGCCAAGATTTAGGCTTCAGAAAACTACGGGTGACGTCATGGACAATACGTCCATATTTTTTGACAGTCTATGGTTCACACAAAAATAAAAATTCCAACTCAATCTCCTCATGAGAAAACGTAGCTATTCTCCAAGTTGACGATTTTTTATGAGTTCGTTTATTTGATTTGTATGAAACTTTTGGAGAATGAAGCATGACGTTCCACCCCAAACCTAACCGTCAGTGGGGTGTAAACGGATCACACACAAACGTTCAAATTCATGATTTGACACTAATTTACCAAAACATAATAGTTATGAATTTCCATGAGAGTGTGTTGGAAAATTAATGTCGTTCCAAACCTGCATTATTTCGGCAGTACGCAAAAGATGATATTCTGAAAAATTTCTTTTTTGTCTGTACAATGAAATTCGAAGGGGTACAGTATTGTTTGTGTTTTGTTTAGTTTTTAGGGGTTCAAGCACGAAGTGCTGAAACCCTATTGTAATTGTATTGATTTTTATTAGGGGTTCAAGCATGAAATGCTGAAACCCTATTGTAATTGTACCGATTTTTATTATTATTATTATTATTCTGCCGTAAAACTCATCGTGCAGACCAAACCGTAAGGCCTAGAGACTTGAAACTTTGTCAATAGGTAGTCCAAAAATCGAGGAGAGGTTCTCAAATTATGAGCCAGATTGGCCAATAGGTGGCGCTATAGCGCAAAAAACAAAAAAAAGTCACTATTTTGCTTATATCTCAAAAACCCTTTGTCGCACAATCAAGTGTCTTACATCATTGGAATCCTTGGCTCAAGCCGAACAAAAAACATAGGAGGTATTTTATTTCCGGTATGCAAATTTTTCCGCCATTTTGAATTTTGTCAAAAACCTACTTTTGCAAACTAGTCCCTGGTTTTTTGACATATCGGAACCAAACCAGTGCCAAAATGTTCTCTCTAGCCTGAATATCAATAATTATCAAAAAAAAGTTGAAATTTTGACTCATGGACGAAAAGGGGCGTGGAAATGTACATTTAAGGCGGAGCCTATTTTACTAAAGAAGCTATAACTCAAGAACGAAATGAGATATATTCACCAAACTTGGTACACATGTGTATGGGCTCATTCTGAGGTCAGGATAAAAAAATTGCGAAGATTGACCACTTGGTGGCGCTATAATGTGGAAAAAACATAACAATGGCTATAACCATGCGACCGCTAGTCCGATTGACCTGAAAATTGGTAAGCAGTGTCTTGGCCCAAGGTACCATGTCTGTCTATGAGGATATTGGTGTATCTCAAAAAACATGGCCGCCATCGACCAATGAATTTTGAGCACCTATTAGACAAGGTTAATGGACGATGATCGAACCGAAACTCGGTGGGCATGTTTGACTCATGGTCATAGAGGTCTGTAAGAATTTTGAAAGAAATCGGCCACTAGTTGGCGCTAACGAGTTTTATGGCTCTGTAATCACGTGGTGTTAAACACATCGGCAAAATACGCATATCATATGATAGATCTCCTCATGCTGAACAACTTTGCCTCTAGAACCATTGCTGTCAATCAAATTATTAATTAAATTTTTGTAATTATGTTAAAAACCTACTTTTGCGAACTAGTCACTGGTTTTTTGCCCAATCAGAACCAAACCAGTCTAGGATAATTCTCTGGACTCTTTAGATTAATAATTATCAAAAAAAGTGGATTTTTTTGCATTTGGATGGCTATAACAGGGCCATTTAGAAAAGAGGCGTGGCAAAATATGCTCAAAAGCCTATAAATCCTAAGGGGAAACTCAAAACTTCACGAAAATTGTTGGGTATATGTGGCATAACATGTTGAAGACACATGCAAAGTTTCATGGAGATCGGAGTATAGGGGGCGCTATAAGTGTTAAAAAGCTTTGAAAACCATGTATTCCCTATGGTGAATTGCCTGTAAATGGTATTTTCCATCTCTGTAATCAGGTGGGGTTAAAACAGCCACATAATATGCATATATTATGATAGATCTTCTCATACTGAACAACTTTGCCTCTAAACTAGTCCTAGGTTTTTTGCCTGATCGTAACCAAACCACAGCAGTATGATTATCTGCACTCTCCTGATCAATTCATATTTAGACTTTATAAAGTCACTATTATAATATTTAAAATCACATTTTGTCAGTTTATCACTTCATTTCACCTGATATCTCTCAAATTCATTCAGTGCTTAAAAACCTTTCATGCAAAAGGCGTCAAATGCTTAAAGACCTTAAATGGCTTGAACCCCGCTAAATGCTGCTCGCAGCTTTAATTAGGGGTTCAAGCACGAAGTGCTGAAACCCTATTGTAATTGTACTGATTTTTATTATTATTATTATTATTATTATTATTCTCCGCTAAAACGCATCGTGCAGACCAAACCGTAAGAGCTGGAAATTTGAAACTTTGTCAGATGGTAGTACTCATGTTGGGGAGACCCTGAGAAGCTATGACCCCAATTGGCCCATAGGTGGCGCTATAGCAATCAATTGCGAGAAAAGGCTCATAACTCCTAAACCGTTTGGTCCACACTCAAGTGTCATATATCATTGGAAAGCTGAGTCCTTGGCGAACAAAATGTATATCTCAGATTTTATTTCCAGTATGCAAATTTTTCCGCCATTTTGAATTTTATTGAAAACCTACTTTTGCAAACTAGTCCCTGGTTTTTTGACCGATCGGAACCAAACCAGTGTCAAAATGTTCTCTGGTCTCTGTTTATCAATAGTTATCAAAAAAAAGTTGAAATTTCGATTCATTTATGCTAATTGGCTTCAAAATGGATGTTCAGGGCGGAGCCTATTTTACTAAAAAGGCTATAACTCAAGAAGGAAATGAGATATCGTCACCAAACTTGGTACACATGTATATCGGCTCAATTTGAGGTCACGATAAAAAAATCGCGATGATTGGCCACTTGGTGGCGCTATAATGCGAAAAAAACATGAAAAGGGCTGTAACCACACGACCGCTAGTCCGATTGACCTGAAAATTGGTATGCAGTGTCTTGGTCCAAGGCCCCATGTACGTCTATGAGGACATTGGCGTATCTCAAAAAACATGGCCGCCATCGGCCAATGAAATTTGAGCACCTATTAGATGGGGTTAACAGAGGCCGATCGGAACGAAACTTGATGGGCATGTTTGACTCATGGTCCTAGAGGTCTGTAAGAATTTTGAAAGAAATCGGCCACTAGTTGGCGCTAACGAGTTTTATGGCTCTGAAATCACGTGTTTTTTCACGCATCCACAAAATATGCATATCATATGATAGATCTCCTCATGCTGAACAAATTTGCCTCTAGAACCATTGCTGTCAATCAAATCATTAATTAAATATTCACAATTATGTTAAAAACCTACTTTTGCAAACTAGTCCCTGGTTTTTTGACCGATCGGAACCAAACCAGTGTCAAAATGTTCTCTGGTCTCTGTTTATCAATAGTTATCGAAAAAAAGTTAAAATTTCAATTCATTTTTGCTAATTGGCTTCAAAATGGACGTTCAGGGCGGAGCCTATTTTACTAAAAAGGCTATAACTCAAGAAGGAAATGAGATATCGTCACCAAACTTAGTACACATGTATATCGGCTCAATTTGAGGTCACGATAAAAATATTGCGACGATTGGCCACTTGGTGGCGCTATAATGTGAAAAAAAACATGAAAAGGGCTATAACCACGCGATCGCTAGTCCAATTAACCTGAAAATTGGTATGCAGACATTGGCGTATCTCAAAAAACATGGCCGCCATCGGCCAATGAAATTTGAGCACCTATTAGACAAGGTTAACAGAGGCCGATCGGAACGAAACTTGGTGGGCATGTTTGACTCATGGTCCTAGAGGTCTGTAAGATTTTTGAAAGAAATCGGCCACTAGTTGGCGCTAACTCAAAAGGGAAGCTCAAAAATTCACGAAAATTGTTGGGTATATGTAGCATGACATGCTGATGAAGCATGAAAAGTTTTAAAGAGATCGGACTATAGGTGGCGCTATAACTGTTAAAAAGCTATAAAAACCATGCATTTTTTATGGTAAATTGCCTATATTGGCTGTAAATGGACTTTTCCATCTATTATTTCAGTGTTTAAAATCTTGCTAAATAAAACTTAATGTCTTTAATGCCTATGTGCTTAAAAGGCCTTAAACGCTTGAACCCCGCTAAATGCTGCTTGCAGCTTTAATTATTATTATTATTATTATTCTTCTGCCGTAAAAGCGATCGTGCAGACCAAACCGTAAATGCTAGAGACTTCAAACTTTGTCAACAGGTAGTCCAAAAATCGAGGAGAGGTTATCAAATTATGAGCCAGATTGGCCCATAGGTGGCGCTATAGCAACCAAAAGCGCGAAAGGGCTCATAACTCCTAAACCGTTTGGTCCACACTCAAGTGTCTTATATCATTGGAAAGCTGAGACCATGACGAACAAAACGTATATCTCCGATTTCATTTCCGTCATGAAAATTTTTCCGCCATTTTGAATTTTGTCGAAAATCTACTTTTGCAAACTAGTCCCTGGTTTTTTGACCAATCGGAACCAAACCAGTGCAGAAATGTTCTCTGGAGACTGAATATCAATATTCATTGAAAAAAAGTTGAAATTTCGATTCATGTTTGCTAAAGGGCGTCAAAATGGACGTTCAGGGCGGAGCCTATTTTACTAATAAGGCTATAACTCAAGAAGGAAATGAGATATCTTTACCAAACTTGGTACACATATTTATGAGCTCAGTCCTTGGTCACGTTAAAAAGATCGCGACGATTGGCCACATGGTGGCGCTATAACATGAAAAAAACATAAAAAAGGGTATAACCACCTGACCGTTAGTCTTATTGACTTGAAAATGGGAAAGCAGTGTCTTGGTCCAAGGCCCCATGTATGTCTATGAGAACATTGGCGTATCTCAAAAAACATGGCCGCTATCGGCCAATGAAGTTTGAGCACCTATAAGACAAGGTTAACGGAGGCTGATCGGAACAAAACTTGATGGGCATGTTTGACTCATGGCCCTAGAGGTCTGTAAGAATTTTTAAAGAAATCGGCCACTAGTTGGCGCTAAAGATTTGTATGGCTTTGTAATCACGTGGTGTGGCACCCATCCACAAAATATGCATATCATGTGATAGAGCTCCTCATATTGAACAACTTTGCCTCTAGAACCATTGCTGTCAGTCAAATCATTAATTCAATATTTGCAATTATGTTAAAAACCTACTTTTGCGAACTAGTCCCTGGTTTTTTGCCCAATCGGAACCAAACCAGTGCCAAAATGTTCTCTGTAGTCTGAGTATCAATATTCATTGAGAAAAAGTTGAAATTTCGATTTATGGTTGCTAAGGGGTGGAAAAAGAATGTTGTGGGCGGAGCCAATTTTACTAAAAAGGCTATAACTCAAGAAGGAAATGAGATATCTTCACCAAACTTGGTACACATGTGTATGGGCTCATTTTTTTGTCTCGATAAAAAAATTGCGACGTTTGACCAGTTGGTGGCGCTATAATGTGAAAAAAAACAACGACCGTTAGTCCGATTGACCTAAAAATTGGTATGCAGTGTCTTGGCCCAAGTTACTATATAAGTCTATGAGGACATTGGTGTATCTCAAAAAACATGGCCGCCATCAGCCAATGAATTTTGAGCACCTATTAGATGGGGTTAACGGAGGTCGATCGGAACGAAACTCAGTGGACATGTTTGACTCATGGTCCTAGAGGTCTGTAAGAATTTTGAAAGAAATCAGCCACTAGTTGGCGCTAACCCAAAAGGGAAGCTCAAAAATTCACGAAAATTGTTGGGCATATGACATGCTGATGAAGCATGCAAAGTTTTAAAGAGATCGGACTATAGGTGGCGCTATAACTGTTAAAAAGCTTTAAAAACCATGCATTTCCTATGGTAAATTGCCTATTTTGGCGGTAAATTGACTTTTTCATCTATTATTTCAGTGTTTAATATCTTGCTAAATAAAACCTAATGTCTTTAATGCCTCAGTGCTTAAACGCCCTTAAATGCTTGAACCCCGCTCAAATGCTGCTTGCAGCTTTAATTAGGGGTTCAAGCACGAAGTGCTGAAACACTATTGTAATTGTTAGGGTTTTTAGGGGTTCAAGCACGAAGTGCTGAAACCCTATTGTAATTGTACTGATTTTTAGGGGTTCAAGCACGAAGTGCTTGAAAACCTATTGTTATTGTAAGGATTTTTATTATTATTATTTTTCTTCTCCCCTAAAACGCATCGTGCAGCCCAAACCGTAAGTGCTAGAGACTTGAAACTTTGCCAAAAGGTAGTCCAAAAATCGAGGAGAGGTTATCAAAGTATGAGCCCGATTGGCCAATAGGTGGCGCTATAGCGCAAAAAACAAAAAAAAAATACTATTTTGCTTATATCTCGAAAACCCATTGTCGCACATTCAAGTGTCTTACATCATTGGAATCCTTGGCTCAAGCCGAACAAAACGTATATCTCCGATTTCATTTCCGTCATGAAAATTTTTCCGCCATTTTGAATTTTGTTGAAAACCTACTTTTGCGAACTAGTCCCTGGTTTTTTGACCGATCGGAACCAAACCAGTGCCAAAATGTTCACTGTAGTCTTACTATTAATAATTATCGAAAAAAAGTTGAAATTTCGATTCACAGACGATAAGGGGCGTGAAAATGTACATTGAAGGCGGAGCCTATTTTACTAAAGAGGCTATAACTCAAGAACGAAATGAGATATCTTCACCAAACTTGGTACACATATGTAGGGACTCAATTTAAGGTCACGATAAAAAAATCGCGACGATTGGCCACTGGGTGGCGCTATAATGTGAAAAAAACATGAAAATAGCTATAACCACAAGACCGCTAGTCCGATTGACCTGAAAATTGGTATGCAGTGTCTTCGCCCAAGGTACCATGTATGTCTATGAGGACATTGGCGTATCTCAAAAAACATGGCCGCCATCGGCCAATTACCTTTGAGCACCTATTAGATGGGGTTAACGAAGGCCGATCGGAACGAAACTTGATGGGCATGTTTGACTCATGGTCCTAGAGGTCTGTAAGAATTTTGAAAGAAATCGGCCACTAGTTGGCGCTAACGAGTTTTATGGCTCTGTAATCACGTGGTGTTGCACACATCTGCAAAATATGCATATCATTTGATAGAACTCCTCATGCTGAACAACTTTGCCTCTAGAACCATTGCTGTCAATCAAATCGTTAATTAAATATTTGCAATTATGTTAAAAACCTACTTTTGCAAACTAGTCCCTGGTTTTTTGCCCGATCGGAACCAAACTAGTCTAGGATAATTCTCTAGACTCTCTAGATCAATAATCATTGAAAAAAAATTTAACTTTTACATTTGGATGGCTATACTAGGGCCATTTAAAAACGAGGCGTGGCAAAATACACTCAAAAACCTATAAATCCTAAGGGGAAACTCAAAACTTCACGAAAATTGTTGGGTATATGTGGCATAACATGCTGATGAAGCATGCAAAGTTTTAAAGAGATCGGACTATAGGTGGCGCTATAACTGTGAAAAAGCTTTAAAAACCATGCATTTCCTATGGTAAATTGCCTATATTGGCTGTAAATGGACTTTTCCATCGATTATTTCAGTGTTTAAAAACTTGCTAAATAAAACTTAATGTCTTTAATGCCTATGTGCTTAAAAGGCCTTAAAGGCTTGAACCCCGCTAAATGCTGCTTGCAGCTTTAATTATTATTATTATTATTATTATTCTCCGCTAAAACGCATCGTGCAGACCAAACCGTAAAGCGTGGAACTTTGAAACTTTACCCGAAGGTAGTCCTCAATTTGGGGAGAACCTCAGAAAGTATAACCCCGATTGGCCAATAGGTGGCGCTACAGCGACCAAAAGCGCAAAATGGGTCATAACTCCTAAACCCTTTGGTCCACAATCAAGTGTCTTATATCATTGGAAAGCTGAGTCCTTGGTGAACAAAACGTATATCTCCGATTTCATTTCCGTCATGAAATTTTTTCCGCCATTTTGAATTTTGTCGAAAAACTACTTTTGCGAACTAGTCCCTGGTTTTTTGACCGATTGAAACCAAACCAGTGGCAAAATGTTCTCTGTAGTCTGAATATTAATATTCATTGAGAAAAAGTTGAAATTTCGATTCACGGTTGCTAAGGGGTGGAAAAAGAATGTTGTGGGCGGAGCCTATTTTATTAAAAAGGCTATAACTCAAGAAGGAAATGAGCTATCTTCACCAAACTTGGTAAACATGTGTATGGGCTCATTCTTTGGTCACGATAAAAATATTGCGACGATTGGCCACTTGGTGGCGCTATAATGTGAAAAAAACATGTAAATAGCTATAACCACACGACCGCTAGTCCGATTGACCTGAAAATTGGTATGCAGTGTCTTGGTCCAAGGCACCATGTATTTCTATGAGGACATTGGCGTATCTAAAAAAACATGGCCGCCATCGGCCAATGAAGTTTGAGCACCTATTAGATGGGGTTAACAGAGGTCGATCGGAACGAAACTCGGTGGGCATGTTTGACTCATGGTCCTAGAGGTCTGTAAGAATTTTGAAAGAAATCGGCCACTAGTTGGCGCTAACTCAAAAGGGAAGCTCAAAAATTCATGAAAATTGTTGGGTATATGTGGCATAACATGCTGATGAAGCATGCAAAGTTTTAAAGAGATTGGACTATAGGTGGCGCTATAACTGTTAAAAAGATATAAAAACCATGCATTTCCTATGTTAAATTGCCTATATTGACTGTAAATGGACTTTTCCATCTATCATTTTAGTGTTTAAAATCTTGCTAAATAAAACTTAATGACTTTAATGCCTATGTGCTTAAAAGGCCTTAAAGGCTTGAACCCCGCTAAATGCTGCTTGCAGCTTTAATTATTATTATTATTCTCCCCTAAAACGCATCGTGCAGACCAAACCGTAAGAGCTAGAGACTTGACACTTTGCCACATGGTAGCCCAAAAATCGAGGAGAGCTTATCAAATTATGACCCCGATTGGCCAATAGGGGGCGCTACAGCAATCAAAAGCGCAAAATGGCTCATAACTCCTAAACCGTTTAGTCCACACTCAAGTGTCTTATATCATTGGAAAGCTGAGACCATGGCGAACAAAACGTATATCTCCGATTTTATTTCCGTCTGGAAAAATTTTCCGCCATTTTGAATTTTGTCGAAAAACTACTTTTGCGAACTAGTCCCTGGTTTTTTGACCAATCGGAACCAAACCAGTGCCAAAATGTTTTCTGTAGTCTGAAAATCAATATTCATTGAAAAAAAGTTGAAATTTCGATTCACGGAAGATAAGGGGATTCAAAATGGACGCTCAGGGCGGAGCCTATTTTACTAAAAAGACTATAACTCAATAATGAAATGAGATATCTCCACCAAACTTGGTACACATGTGTATGGGCTCAATTTGAGGTCACGATAAAAAAATCGCGACGATTGGCCACTTGGTGGCGCAATAATGTGAAAAAAACCTGCAAACATAACATAAATTCTTAACAAACATAACAAAAATTTTTAACATAAATTCAAGCACGAAGTGCTGAAACCCTATTGTAATTGTACTGATTTTTAGGGGTTCAAGCACGAAGTGCTGAACACCTATTGTATTTGTGCTGATTTTTATTATTAGGGGTTCAAGCACGAAGTGCTGAACACCTATTGTATTTGTACTGATTTTTATTATTATTATTATTATTATTATTATTCAGCCGAAAAACGCATCGTGCAGACCAAACCGTAAGGGCTGGAAACTTGAGACTTTGTCAATAGGTAGTACAAAAATCGAGGAAAGGTTATCAAATTATGAGCCAGATTGGCCCATAGGTGGCGCTATAGCAATCAATTGCGCAAAATGGCTCATAACTCCTAAACCGTTTGGTCCACTCTCAAGTGTCTTATATCATTGGAAAGCTGAGACCTTGGCAAACAAAACGTATATCTCCGATTTTATTTCCGTCATTAAAAATTTTCCGCCATTTTGAATTTTGTTGAAAACCTACTTTTACGAACTAGTCCCTGGTTTTTTGACCGATCGGAACCAAACCAGTGCCAAAATGTTGCCTGTAGTCTGTATATCAACATTCATTGAGAAAAAGTTGAAATTTCGATTCACGAAAGATAAGGGGATCAAAATGGACGCTCAGGGCGGAGCCTATTTTACTAAAAAGACTATAACTCAAAAATGAAATGAGATATCTTCACCAAACTTGGTACATGTGTGTATGGGCTCATTCTTTGGTCTCGCTAAAAAAATCGTGACGATTGACCACTTGGTGGCGCTATAATGTGAAAAAAAACATGAAAATAGCTATAACCACATGACCGCTAGTCCGATTGACCTGAAAATTGGTATGCAGTGTCTTGGCCCAATGTACTATATAAGTCTATGAGGACATTGGTGCATCTCAAAAAACATGGCCGCCATCAGCCAATGAATTTTGAGCACCTATTAGATGGGGTTAACGGCGGTCGATCGGAACGAAACTCAGTGGACATGTTTGACTCATGGTCCTAGAGGTCTGTAAGAATTTTGAAAGAAATTGGCCACTAGTTGGCGCTAACCCAAAAGGGAAGCTCAAAAATTCACGAAAATTGTTGGGTATATGTGGCATGACATGCTGATGAAGCATGCAAAGTTTTAAAGAGATCGGACTATAGGTGGCGCTATAACTGTTAAAAAGCTTTAAAAACCATGCATTTCCTATGGTAAATTGCCTATATTGGCTGTAAATGGAATTTTCCATCTATTATTTCAGTGTTTAAAATCTTGCTAAATAAAACTTAATGTCTTTAATGCGGTTGCTGAGGGGTGGAAAAAGAATGTTGTGGGCGGAGCCTATTTTACTAAAAAGGCTATAACTTAAGAAGGAAATGAGATATCTTCACCAAACTTGGTACACATGTGTATGGGCTCATTTTTTGGTCTCGATAAAAAAATTGCGACGTTTGACCAGTTGGTGGCGCTATAATGTGAAAAAAACAACGACCGTTAGTCCGATTGACTTGAAAATTGGTATGCAGTGTCTTGGCCCAAGGTACTATATAAGTCTATGAGGACATTGGTGTATCTCAAAAAACATGGCCGCCATCAGTCAATGAATTTTGAGCACCTATTAGATGGGGTTAACAGAGGTTGATCGGAACGAAACTCAGTGGACATGTTTGACTCATGGTCCTAGAGGTGTGTAAGAATTTTGAAAGAAATCGACCACTAGTTGGCGCTAACCCAAAAGGGAAGCTCAAAAATTCACGAAAATTGTTAGGTATATGTGGCATGACATGCTGATGAAGCATGCAAAGTTTTAAAGAGATCGGACTATAGGTGGCGCTATAACTGTTAAAAAGCTTTAAAAACCATGCATTTCCTATGGTAAATTGCCTATATTGGCTGTGAATGGACTTTTCCATCTATTATTTCAGTGTTTAAAATCTTGCTAAATAAAACTTAATGTCTTTATTGCCTATGTGCTTAAAGGGGGGGTGAAACACTCAGTTTCAGTCAGTGTCATGTCAATCTTGAGTACCTATAGAGTAGCATTGCATCCTGCATATCTCCGAAAAGTCTTTATTTTTTTAATAATTATATAAGAAAGATGCGCTGTTCCGAGTCTTTCCGAAAAAAGCCGAGCGGGTGGGGGCGTGTCGTGTGAGCGGAGCTAAATAATGACGTGTGCAGCAGCGCGCTGTGTGTTGAGTCGAGCGTCATCCCTAACAGCGGTAAAAAAAACTTTATTCAAAAAAAAAATATGGCTTTTAATCAGATACAGCCATACATCTATGATCCGGAATCAGACCCAGAGGCTGCAGTTGAACAGGAGCAGCAGCAAAAACGACTAGAGCATGACGTCTGTATGTGGTAAGTTACAAGTTATACACTAACTATATAATATGCTTAGCGGCTTGTGTTATTTACATATTTATACTTGAATTATATCGTCGTATTTTTGTCTTTGAAGGTGTACATGTGGGAAGTGCAGTTGTGCACGTGTGTTTGTGTGTTTATGCGTGGTTTGTGTAGACAATTGTAACGTTAGTAAGCGGACTGGTTTTGCACCGCAGGCTAGTGTTTACATAGATAGACACGGAATAGTAGCGCATTTGAATGAAGAAGCGCGCTTATTTAGTTCAACATATTTCCCCCCTTTGTGTATTGTTGTTTGGAGTGCTTTTACAATACACAAACATAAAGTTACACATATAGTGGCCAGCTAAACAAATGTACACGCACTACACATCGCATGCTCCATTGATCAATTAACTATACGTGATCATGTTTGGGCTACTTGATGAGCATAGGCAAAGACACAGACATTTGAAGCACTCTTACTCACAGCCTGCGGTTCTAACGTTAGGACCTTTATCGTTGGGACTGCTCCATCCTTCAGCATTAGGCGATTGGAAAAGCCGGCGTCAAGCTGGGCCTTGTTTATGAAACAGTCGGCACCGAAATGCAGCGAACAGATATAAACATTCGCGCAACTCAGTTGCTGATCCGGAAAAGCAAATTACATCCACTGTTGCCTTAACGCGGGGTTTTTGGCGAATCTGTGCAGGACTGTCTTGGTCTGGCAACCAAAAACCCACTTTTTTGGTGACATTGTTATGTGCTATGTGTAATTGTCACCTGTCCAGCATCCTACAAACCAGCGTTTTGATGGGCATAGCCTGTTGCTTTCGCTCTCTCCCTCGCTCTCTCTCACGCGCTTCCGGTAGAATTGTCCGTAAGGCCCATACAAGGAAATTCCGCCCCCACTAACGTCAATGGGGACGCATGATCTCAAAAAACTTGCCGAAACTTATGACTAACCGGAAGTAGTATTTTTGACAAAGAAATACTCCCATCAAACGTCCACCTTAACTTTTGAAACTTTGTCTATGTTTAGTATGGGATTCCAAGTCTTTAACAGTGTAAAAAGATCAGTATGCATGAAACAGCATTTCACCCCCCCTTTAAAAGGCCTTAAATGCTTGAACCCCGCTAAATGCTGCTTGCAGCTTTAATTAGGGGTTCAAGCATGAAATGCTGAAACCCTATTGTAATTGTACCGATTTTTATTATTATTATTATTATTCTGCCGTAAAACTCATCGTGCAGACCAAACCGTAAGGCCTAGAGACTTGAAACTTTGTCAATAGGTAGTCCAAAAATCGAGGAGAGGTTCTCAAATTATGAGCCAGATTGGCCAATAGGTGGCGCTATAGCGCAAAAAACAAAAAAAAGTCACTATTTTGCTTATATCTCAAAAACCCTTTGTCGCACAATCAAGTGTCTTACATCATTGGAATCCTTGGCTCAAGCCGAACAAAAAACATAGGAGGTATTTTATTTCCGGTATGCAAATTTTTCCGCCATTTTGAATTTTGTCAAAAACCTACTTTTGCAAACTAGTCCCTGGTTTTTTGACATATCGGAACCAAACCAGTGCCAAAATGTTCTCTCTAGCCTGAATATCAATAATTATCAAAAAAAAGTTGAAATTTTGACTCATGGACGAAAAGGGGCGTGGAAATGTACATTTAAGGCGGAGCCTATTTTACTAAAGAAGCTATAACTCAAGAACGAAATGAGATATATTCACCAAACTTGGTACACATGTGTATGGGCTCATTCTGAGGTCAGGATAAAAAAATTGCGAAGATTGACCACTTGGTGGCGCTATAATGTGGAAAAAACATAACAATGGCTATAACCATGCGACCGCTAGTCCGATTGACCTGAAAATTGGTAAGCAGTGTCTTGGCCCAAGGTACCATGTCTGTCTATGAGGATATTGGTGTATCTCAAAAAACATGGCCGCCATCGACCAATGAATTTTGAGCACCTATTAGACAAGGTTAATGGACGATGATCGAACCGAAACTCGGTGGGCATGTTTGACTCATGGTCATAGAGGTCTGTAAGAATTTTGAAAGAAATCGGCCACTAGTTGGCGCTAACGAGTTTTATGGCTCTGTAATCACGTGGTGTTAAACACATCGGCAAAATACGCATATCATATGATAGATCTCCTCATGCTGAACAACTTTGCCTCTAGAACCATTGCTGTCAATCAAATTATTAATTAAATTTTTGTAATTATGTTAAAAACCTACTTTTGCGAACTAGTCACTGGTTTTTTGCCCAATCAGAACCAAACCAGTCTAGGATAATTCTCTGGACTCTTTAGATTAATAATTATCAAAAAAAGTGGATTTTTTTGCATTTGGATGGCTATAACAGGGCCATTTAGAAAAGAGGCGTGGCAAAATATGCTCAAAAGCCTATAAATCCTAAGGGGAAACTCAAAACTTCACGAAAATTGTTGGGTATATGTGGCATAACATGTTGAAGACACATGCAAAGTTTCATGGAGATCGGAGTATAGGGGGCGCTATAAGTGTTAAAAAGCTTTGAAAACCATGTATTCCCTATGGTGAATTGCCTGTAAATGGTATTTTCCATCTCTGTAATCAGGTGGGGTTAAAACAGCCACATAATATGCATATATTATGATAGATCTTCTCATACTGAACAACTTTGCCTCTAAACTAGTCCTAGGTTTTTTGCCTGATCGTAACCAAACCACAGCAGTATGATTATCTGCACTCTCCTGATCAATTCATATTTAGACTTTATAAAGTCACTATTATAATATTTAAAATCACATTTTGTCAGTTTATCACTTCATTTCACCTGATATCTCTCAAATTCATTCAGTGCTTAAAAACCTTTCATGCAAAAGGCGTCAAATGCTTAAAGACCTTAAATGGCTTGAACCCCGCTAAATGCTGCTCGCAGCTTTAATTATTATTATTATTATTATTATTATTCTGCCGTAAAACTCATCGTGCAGACCAAACCGTAAATGCTAGAGACTTCAAACTTTGTCAATAGGTAGTCCAAAAATCGAGGAGAGGTTATCAAATTATGAGCCAGATTGGCCAATAGGTGGCGCTACAGCAACCAAAAACGCGAAATGGCTCATAACTCCTAAACCGTTCGTCCTAAGGGTCAAGTGTCTTATATCATTGGAAAGCTGAGACCTTGGCGAACAAAACGTATATCTCCGATTTCATTTCCGGTATGCAAATTTTTCCGCCATTTTGAATTTTGTCAAAAACCTACTTTTGCGAACTAGTCCCTGGTTTTTTGACATATCAGAACCAAACCAGTGCCAAAATGTTCTCTCTAGTCTGAATATCAATAATTATCAAAAAAAAGTTGAAATTTTGACTCATGAACGAAAAGGGGCGTGGAAATGTACATTTAAGGCGGAGCCTATTTTACTAAAGAGGCTATAACTAGAGCAAGAAATGAGATATCTTCACCAAACTTGGTACACATGTGTATGGGGTCAGTCTTTGGTCACGATAAAAAAATCGCGACGATTGGCCACTTGGTGGCGCTATAACATGGAAAAAACACAAAAAGGGCTATAACCACGCGACCGCTAGTCCGATTGACTGGAAAATTGGTATGCAATGTCTTGGCCCAAGGTACCATGTCTGTCTATGAGAACATTGGCGTATCTCAAAAAACATGGCCGCCATCGGCCAATGAAATTTGAGCACCTATTAGACAGGGTTAACGGAGGTCGATCGGAACAAAACTCAGTGGGCATGTTTAACTCATGGTCCTAGAGGTCTGTAAGAATTTTGAAAGAAATCGGCCACTAGCTGGCGCTAACAAGTTTTATGGCTCTGCAATCACGTGGCGTTGCACACATCGGCAAAATATGCATATCATATGATAGATCTCCTCATGTTGAACAACTTTGCCTCCAGAACCATTGCTGTCAATCAAATCATTAAATAAATATTTGCAATTATGTTAAAAACCTACTTTTGCGAACTAGTCCCTGGTTTTTTGCCCAATCAGAACCAAACCAGTCTAGGACAATTCTCTGGACTCTCTAGATCAATAATTATCAAAAAAAAGTTGATTTTTTGCATTTGGATGGCTATAACAGAGCCATTTAGAAAAGAGGCGTGGCAAAATACACTCAAAAGCCTATAAATCCTAAGGGGAAACTCAAAACTTCACGGAAATTGTTGGGTATATGTGGCATAACATGTTGAAGAGACATGCAAAGTTTTATGGAGATCGGAGTATAGGGGGCGCTATAAGTGTTAAAAAGCTTTGAAAACCATGTATTCCCTATGGTGAATCTCTGTAATCAGGTGGGGTTAAAACAGCCACATAATATGCATATATTATGATAGATCTTCTCATACTGAACAACTTTGCCTCTATAACCAATACTGTCAATCAAATCTTTATTTAAATATTCACAATTATGTTAAAAACCTCGTTTTGCAAACTAGTCCTAGGTTTTTTGCCTGATCGGAACCAAACCACAGCAGTATTTAAAATCACATTTTGTCAGTTTATCACTTCATTTCACCTGATATCTCTCAAATTCATTCAGTGCTTAAAAGCCTTTCATGCAAAAGGTGTCAAATGCTTAAAGACCTTAAATGGCTTGAACCCCGCTAAATGCTGCTCGCAGCTTTAATTAGGGGTTCAAGCACGAAGTGCTGAAACCCTATTGTAATTGTAAAGATTTTTATTAGGGGTTCAAGCACGAAGTGCTGAACACCTATTGTATTTGTGCTGATTTTTATTATTATTATTATTAGGGGTTCAAGCACGAAGTGCTGAAACCCTATTGTAATTGTACTGATTTTTATTATTATTATTATTATTATTATTATTCTCCGCTAAAACGCATCGTGCAGACCAAACCGTAAGAGCTGGAAATTTGAAACTTTGTCAGATGGTAGTACTCATGTTGGGGAGACCCTGAGAAGCTATGACCCCAATTGGCCTATAGGTGGCGCTATAGCAATCAATTGCGAGAAAAGGCTCATAACTCCTAAACCGTTTGGTCCACACTCAAGTGTCATATATCATTGGAAAGCTGAGTCCTTGGCGAACAAAATGTATATCTCAGATTTTATTTCCAGTATGCAAATTTTTCCGCCATTTTGAATTTTATTGAAAACCTACTTTTGCAAACTAGTCCCTGGTTTTTTGACCGATCGGAACCAAACCAGTGTCAAAATGTTCTCTGGTCTCTGTTTATCAATAGTTATCAAAAAAAAGTTGAAATTTCGATTCATTTATGCTAATTGGCTTCAAAATGGACGTTCAGGGCGGAGCCTATTTTACTAAAAAGGCTATAACTCAAGAAGGAAATGAGATATCGTCACCAAACTTGGTACACATGTATATCGGCTCAATTTGAGGTCACGATAAAAAAATCGCGATGATTGGCCACTTGGTGGCGCTATAATGCGAAAAAAACATGAAAAGGGCTGTAACCACGCGAACGCTAGTCCGATTGACCTGAAAATTGGTATGCAGTGTCTTGGTCCAAGGCCCCATGTACGTCTATGAGGACATTGGCGTATCTCAAAAAACATGGCCGCCATCGGCCAATGAAATTTGAGCACCTATTAGATGGGGTTAACAGAGGCCGATCGGAACGAAACTTGATGGGCATGTTTGACTCATGGTCCTAGAGGTCTGTAAGAATTTTGAAAGAAATCGGCCACTAGTTGGCGCTAACGAGTTTTATGGCTCTGAAATCACGTGTTTTTTTACGCACTTACAAAATATGCATATCATATGATAGATCTCCTCATGCTGAACAAATTTGCCTCTGGAATCATTGCTGTCAATCAAATCATTAATTAAATATTCACAATTATGTTAAAAACCTACTTTTGCAAACTAGTCCCTGGTTTTTTGACCGATCGGAACCAAACCAGTGTCAAAATGTTCTCTGGTCTCTGTTTATCAATAGTTATCGAAAAAAAGTTGAAATTTCAATTCATTTTTGCTAATTGGCTTCAAAATGGACGTTCAGGGCGGAGCCTATTTTACTAAAAAGGCTATAACTCAAGAAGGAAATGAGATATCGTCACCAAACTTGGTACACATGTATATCGGCTCAATTTGAGGTCACGATAAAAATATTGCGACGATTTGCCACTTGGTGGCGCTATAATGTGAAAAAAAACATGAAAAGGGCTATAACCACGCGATCGCTAGTCCAATTAACCTGAAAATTGGTATGCAGACATTGGCGTATCTCAAAAAACATGGCCGCCATCGGCCAATGAAATTTGAGCACCTGTTAGACAAGGTTAACAGAGGCCGATCGGAACGAAACTTGGTGGGCATGTTTGACTCATGGTCCTAGAGGTCTGTAAGATTTTTGAAAGAAATCGGCCACTAGTTGGCGCTAACTCAAAAGGGAAGCTCAAAAAATCACGAAAATTGTTGGGTATATGTAGCATGACATGCTGATGAAGCATGAAAAGTTTTAAAGAGATCGGACTATAGGTGGCGCTATAACTGATAAAAAGCTATAAAAACCATGCATTTTTTATGGTAAATTGCCTATATTGGCTGTAAATGGACTTTTCCATCTATTATTTCAGTGTTTAAAATCTTGCTAAATAAAACTTAATGTCTTTAATGCCTATGTGCTTAAAAGGCCTTAAACGCTTGAACCCCGCTAAATGCTGCTTGCAGCTTTAATTATTATTATTATTATTATTATTCTGCCGTAAAACTCATCGTGCAGACCAAACCGTAAATGCTAGAGACTTCAAACTTTGTCAATAGGTAGTCCAAAAATCGAGGAGAGGTTATCAAATTATGAGCCAGATTGGCCAATAGGTGGCGCTACAGCAACCAAAAACGCGAAATGGCTCATAACTCCTAAACCGTTCATCCTAAGGGTCAAGTGTCTTATATCATTGGAAAGCTGAGACCTTGGCGAACAAAACGTATATCTCCGATTTCATTTCCGGTATGCAAATTTTTCCGCCATTTTGAATTTTGTCAAAAACCTACTTTTGCAAACTAGTCCCTGGTTTTTTGACATATCAGAACCAAACCAGTGCCAAAATGTTCTCTCTAGTCTGAATATCAATAATTATCAAAAAAAAGTTGAAATTTTGACTCATGAACGAAAAGGGGCGTGGAAATGTACATTTAAGGCGGAGCCTATTTTACTAAAGAGGCTATAACTCCAGCAAGAAATGAGATATCTTCACCAAACTTGGTACACATGTTTATGGGCTCAGTTTTTGGTCACGATAAAAAAATCGCGACGATTGGCCACTTGGTGGCGCTATAACATGGAAAAAACACAAAAAGGGCTATAACCACGCGACCGCTAGTCCGATTGACTTGAAAATAGGAAAGCAGTGTCTTGGCCCAAGGTACCATGTCTGTCTATGAGAACATTGGCGTATCTAAAAAAACATGGCCGCCATCGGCCAATGAAATTTGAGCACCTATTAGACAGGGTTAACGGAGGTCGACCAGAACGAAACTCAGTAGGCATGTTTGACTCATGGTCCTAGAGGTCTGTAAGAATTTTGAAAGAAATCGGCCACTAGTTGGCGCTAACGAGTTTTATGGCTCTGCAATCACGTGGTGTTGCACACATCGGCAAATTATGCATATCATATGATAGATCTCCTCATGTTGAACAACTTTGCCTCTAGAACCATTTCGGTCAATCAAATTGTTAAATAAATATTTGCAATAATGTTAAAAACCTACTTTTGCGAACTAGTCCCTGGTTTTTTGCGCAATCAGAACCAAACCAGTCTAGGACAATTCTCTGGACTCTCTAGATCAATAATTATCAAAAAAAAGTTGATTTCTTGCATTTGGATGGCTATAACAGAGCCATTTAGAAAAGAAGCATGGCAAAATACACTCAAAAGCCTATAAATCCTAAGAGGAAACTCAAAACTTCACGAAAATCGTTGGGTATATGTGGCATAACATGATGAAGACACATGCAATGTTTTATGGAGATCGGAGTATAGGGGGCGCTATAAGTGTTAAAAAGCTTTGAAAACCATGTATTCCCTATGGTGAATTGCCTGTAAATGGTATTTTCCATCTCTGTAATCAGGTGGGGTTAAAACAGCCACATAATATGCATATATTATGATAGATCTTCTCATACTGAACAACTTTGCCTCTAAACTAGTCCTAGGTTTTTTGCCTGATCGGAACCAAACCACAGCAGTATGATTCTCTGCACTCTCCTGATCAATTCATATTTAGACTTTATAAAGTTACTATTATAATATTTAAAATCACATTTTGTCATTTTATCACTTCATTTCACCTGATACTCTTAAATTCATTCAGTGCTTAAAAGCCTTTCATGCAAAAGGTGTCAAATGCTTATAGACCTTAAATGGCTTGAACCCCGCTAAATGCTGCTCGCAGCTTTAATTATTATTATTATTATTATTTTTCTTCTCCCCTAAAACTGAACGTGCAGACAAAACCGTAAGTGCTAGAGACTTCAAACTTGGCCAATAGGTAGTCCTCAATTTGGGGAGAACCTGAGAAGCTATGACCCCGATTGGCCTATAGGTGGCGCTACAGCGACCAAAAGCGCAAAAGGGCTCATAACTCCTAAACCGTGTACTCCACACTCAAGTGTCTTATATCATTGGAAAGCTGAGACCATGACGAACAAAACGTATATCTCCGATTTCATTTCCGTCATGAAAATTTTTCCGCCATTTTGAATTTTGTTGAAAACCTACTTTTGCAAACTAGTCCCTGGTTTTTTGACCGATCGGAACCAAACCAGTGCCAAAATGTTCTCTGTAGGCTGAATATCAATAATTATCGAAAAAATGTTGATATTTCGATTCACGGTTGCTAAGGGAATTCAAAATGGACGTTCAGGGCGGAGCCTATTTTACTAAAAAGGCTATAACTCCAGAAAGAAATGAGCTATCTTCACCAAACTTGGTACACATGTTTATGGGCTCATTCTTTGGTCACGATAAAAAAATCGCGACGATTGGCCACTTGGTGGCGCTATAACATAAAAAAAACACTAAAACGGCTATAACCACGCGACCGCTAGTCCGATTGACTTGAAAATTGGTATGCGGTGTCTTGGCCCAAGGCCCCATGTATGTCTATGAGGACATTGGCGTATCTCAAAAAACATGGCCGCCATCGGCCAATGAAATTTGAGCACCTATTAGACGGGGTTAACGGAGGCCGATCGGAACGAAACTTGGTGGGCCTGTTTGACTCATGGTCCTAGAGGACTGTAAGAATTTTGAAAGAAATCGGCCACTAGTTGGCGCTAACGAGCTTTATGGCTCTGCAATCACGTGGTGTTGCAAACATCCCCAAAATATGCATATCATATGATAGATCTCCTCTTGCTGAACAACTTTGCCTCTGGAACCATTGCTGTCAATCAAATCGTTAGTTAAATATTCGCAATTATGTTAAAAATCTACTTTTGCGAACTAGTCCCTGATTTTTTGCACGACCGAAACCAAACCAGTCTAGGACAATTCTCTGGACTCTCTAGATCAATAATTATCAAAAAAAAGTTGAACTTTTGCATTTGGATGGCTATAACAGGGCCAATTAGAAAAGAGGCGTGGCAAAATACTCTCAAAAGCCTCTAAATCCTAAGCGAAAACTCAAAACTTCACGAAAATTGATGGGTATATGTGGCATAACAATGTGAAGAAGGATGCAACATTTCATGGAGATCGGAGTATAGGTGGCGCTATTAGTGTTAAAAAGCTTTGAAAACCATGTATTCCTATGGTGAATTGCCTGTATTGGCTGTAAATGGTATTTTCCATCGATTATTTCAGCATGCTAATTGTGTTACCAGTATGTTAAAAACATGCTAATCGTGTTAGCCTTTTGCTAAAAACATGTCAGCAGTGTAGGGTAGCAACAGGGCCACAAGTTTTGCCATTGCAAGCACAACTCAAATTCAGTCTTTATAAAGTCACTATTTTATTTAACATTTGCAATCGAATTTTGTCAATGTATCACTTCATTTCACCTGAGCTCCCAGATTTAATTATTTTACTGCTTTAGAGCCTTAAATGCAATACGCCTTAAATGCTTAAATGCCTTAAGTCGCTTGAACCCCGCTAATTGCTGCTCGCAGCTATATTTATTATTATTATTATTATTATTATTATTATTCTCCGCTAAAACGCATCGTGCAGACCAAACCGTAAGAGCTGGAAATTTGAAACTTTGTCAGATGGTAGTACTCATGTTGGGGAGACCCTGAGAAGCTATGACCCCAATTGGCCCATAGGTGGCGCTATAGCAATCAATTGCGAGAAAAGGCTCATAACTCCTAAACCGTTTGGTCCACACTCAAGTGTCATATATCATTGGAAAGCTGAGTCCTTGGCGAACAAAATGTATATCTCAGATTTTATTTCCAGTATGCAAATTTTTCCGCCATTTTGAATTTTATTGAAAACCTACTTTTGCAAACTAGTCCCTGGTTTTTTGACCGATCGGAACCAAACCAGTGTCAAAATGTTCTCTGGTCTCTGTTTATCAATAGTTATCAAAAAAAAGTTGAAATTTCGATTCATTTATGCTAATTGGCTTCAAAATGGACGTTCAGGGCGGAGCCTATTTTACTAAAAAGGCTATAACTCAAGAAGGAAATGAGATATCGTCACCAAACTTGGTACACATGTATATCGGCTCAATTTGAGGTCACGATAAAAAAATCGCGATGATTGGCCACTTGGTGGCGCTATAATGCGAAAAAAACATGAAAAGGGCTGTAACCACGCGACCGCTAGTCCGATTGACCTGAAAATTGGTATGCAGTGTCTTGGTCCAAGGCCCCATGTACGTCTATGAGGACATTGGCGTATCTCAAAAAACATGGCCGCCATCGGCCAATGAAATTTGAGCACCTATTAGATGGGGTTAACAGAGGCCGATCGGAACGAAACTTGATGGGCATGTTTGACTCATGGTCCTAGAGGTCTGTAAGAATTTTGAAAGAAATCGGCCACTAGTTGGCGCTAACGAGTTTTATGGCTCTGAAATCACGTGTTTTTTCACGCACTTACAAAATATGCATATCATATGATAGATCTCCTCATGCTGAACAAATTTGCCTCTGGAATCATTGCTGTCAATCAAATCATTAATTAAATATTCACAATTATGTTAAAAACCTACTTTTGCAAACTAGTCCCTGGTTTTTTGACCAATCGGAACCAAACCAGTGTCAAAATGTTCTCTGGTCTCTGTTTATCAATAGTTATCGAAAAAAAGTTGAAATTTCAATTCATTTTTGCTAATTGGCTTCAAAATGGACGTTCAGGGCGGAGCCTATTTTACTAAAAAGGCTATAACTCAAGAAGGAAATGAGATATCGTCACCAAACTTGGTACACATGTATATCGGCTCAATTTGAGGTCACGATAAAAATATTGCGATGATTGGCCACTTGGTGGCGCTATAATGTGAAAGAAAAAACATGAAAAGGGCTATAACCACGCGATCGCTAGTCCAATTAACCTGAAAATTGGTATGCAGACATTGGCGTATCTCAAAAAACATGGCCGCCATCGGCCAATGAAATTTGAGCACCTATTAGACAAGGTTAACAGAGGCCGATTGGAACGAAACTTGGTGGGCATGTTTGACTCATGGTCCTAGAGGTCTGTAAGATTTTTGAAGGAAATCGGCCACTAGTTGGCGCTAACTCAAAAGGGAAGCTCAAAAATTCACGAAAATTGTTGGGTATATGTAGCATGACATGCTGATGAAGCATGAAAAGTTTTAAAGAGATCGGACTATAGGTGGCGCTATAACTGTTAAAAAGCTATAAAAACCATGCATTTTTTATGGTAAATTGCCTATATTGGCTGTAAATGGACTTTTCCATCTATTATTTCAGTGTTTAAAATCTTGCTAAATAAAACTTAATGTCTTTAATGCCTATGTGCTTTAATTAGGGGTTCAAGCACGAAGTGCTGAAACCCTATTGTAATTGTACTGATTTTTATTATTAGGGGTTCAAGCACGAAGTGCTGAACACCTATTGTATTTGTGCTGATTTTTATTATTAGGGGTTCAAGCACGAAGTGCTGAAACCCTATTGTAATTGTACTGATTTTTATTAGGGGTTCAAGCACGAAGTGCTGAAACCCTATTGTAATTGTACTGATTTTTTTAGGGGTTCAAGCACGAAGTGCTGAACACCTATTGTATTTGTGCTGATTTTTAGGGGTTCAAGCACGAAGTGCTGAAACCCTATTGTAATTGTACTGATTTTTATTATTATTATTCTGCCGTAAAACTCATCGTGCAGACCAAACCGTAAGGGCTAGAGACTTGAAACTTGGCCAATAGGTAGTCCAAAAATCGAGGAGAGGTTATCAAATTATGAGCCAGATTGGCCAATAGGTGGCGCTACAGCAACCAAAAACGCGAAATGGCTCATAACTCTTAAATCGTTCGTCCAAAGGGTCAAGTGTCTTATATCATTGGAAAGCTGAGACCTTGGCGAACAAAACGTATATCTCCGATTTCATTTCCGGTATGCAAATTTTTCCGCCATTTTGAATTTTGTCAAAAACCTACTTTTGCGAACTAGTCCCTGGTTTTTTGACATATCGGAACCAAACCAGTGCCAAAATGTTCTCTCTAGTCTGAATATCAATAATTATCAAAAAAAAGTTGAAATTTTGACTCATGGACGAAAAGGGGCGTGGTAATGTACATTTAAGGCGGAGCCTATTTTACTAAAGAGGCTATAACTCAAGAAGGAAATGAGATATCTTCACCAAACTTGGTACGCATGTGTATGGGCTCATTCTGAGGTCAGGATAAAAAAAATGTGAAGATTGACCACTTGGTGGCGCTATAATGTGGAAAAAACATGAAATTAGCTATAACCACGCGACCGCTAGTCCGATTGACCTGAAAATTGGTATGCCGTGTCTTGGCCCAAGCTACCATGTATGTGTATGAGGACATTGGTGTGTCTCAAAAAACATGGCGGCCATAGACCAATGAATCTTGAGCACCTATTAGACAAGGTTAATGGAGGCTGATCGGAATGAAACTCAGTGGGCATGTTTGACTCATGGTCCTAGAGGTCTGTAAGAATTTTGAAAGAAATCGGCCACTAGTTGGCGCTAACGAGTTTTATGGCTCTGAAATCACGTGGTGTTGCACATATCCATGAAATATGCATATCATTTGATAGATCTCCTCATGATGAACAACTTTGCCTCTAGAACCATTGCTGTCAATCAAATTATTAATTAAATTTTTGTAATTATGTTAAAAACCTACTTTTGCGAACTAGTCCCTGGTTTTTTGCCCAATCAGAACCAAACCAGTCTAGGATAATTCTCTGGACTCTCTAGATTAATAATTATCAAAAAAAAGTTGATTTTTTGCATTTGCATGGCTATAACAGGGCCATTTAGAAAAGAGGCGTGGCAAAATACGCTCAAAAGCCTATAAATCCTAAGGGAAAACTCAAAACTTCACGAAAATTGTTGGGTATATGTGGCATAACATGTTGAAGACGCATGCAAAGTTTCATGGAGATCGGAGTATAGGTGGCGCTATAAGTGTTAAAAAGCTTTGAAAACCATGTTTTCCCTATGGTGAATTGCCTGTATTGGCTATAAATGGTATTTTCCATCTCTGTAATCAGGTGGGGTTAAAACAGCCACATAATATGCATATATTATGATAGATGTTCTCATACTGAACAACTTTGCCTCAAGAACCAATACTGTCAATCAAATCTTTATTTAAATATTCACAACTATGTTAAAAACCTCGTTTTGCAAACTAGTCCTTGGTTTTTTGCCTGATCGGAACCAAACCACAGCAGTATGATTCTCTGGACTCTCCTGATCAATAGTTGTCAAAAACATGTTGAACTTTACACTTTAGGTAGCTATAACAGGATCATTTGGAGAATAGGTGTGGTAAAACATGCTCAAAAGCCTATTAATCCTGAAAGAAAA
Organism: Pseudorasbora parva; assembly: GCF_024679245.1. NCBI lineage: Eukaryota > Metazoa > Chordata > Actinopteri > Cypriniformes > Gobionidae > Pseudorasbora > Pseudorasbora parva. The sequence continues at coordinate 22,523,635 of NC_090176.1, read as the reverse complement.
ATCAAAATTTCACAAAAATAGGTAGGCAAATGCAACATGTGACTCTAAAGAAGCATGCAACTTTTCATGGAGATCGGGCGTTAGATGCCTCTATAACAGTAAAAAAGGTGACAGTGCAAATGCGTATATGGCATATTACCTAAAATTGCCACCGGAGGCCAGCAGAGGACCAGTCATTGGTTCATTCTGTCCACTGAGCATAAACTTTAAAAAACATTATAATAGCATTTCAAATTATATTTTGTCAGTGTTACCAATTAATTTGTTCATTTGATTTATGTTTCACAAATAATTATTATATTACAATAAAAATAATGCCGGAAAATGTTTTAAAATGGGAAAACCTGGAATAAGCTAGTTGTTACCTATCATTTATTTCAAATATCTGTATCTTCAACAATATGTGCATGTGAGAAAAGCATGTTTGATTGCATTAACTTGGAAAATGTGCTCATTTAAAATGAAAATGAGTGGTGCTCTGCTGCCACCTGCTGGCTCATATAGTCATTTTGTCATACTATTTACTGATCATGTTCTATAATTCCTATTTAGACAATGTAAAGTCACTTTTACAACATTTACAATCACATTTTGTCAAAATAATTTATTTCAAATATATCTGCAACTAAATTAAAGTTTAAATGAGTTAACATGAAAAATGTGCCTATTACATATTCCTTACAATTACAATTACAAAACCACCAGAGGGCAGCAGAAGACCACTCATTGGTTCATTCTGCTCACAAAGCATATAAAAAAAACGTTTTAAAATCATTAAAATAATATTGCAAATAAAATGTTCTCAATGTTTGCCAGTTTGATGTGTTTTTTTTAACAATAATATTACATTACAAATAAAATAACACCTGAAATTAAAGGGGAAAACAATGACTAAGCAATTTGTTATCTATCATTTATTTCAAATATCTATATAAGCATTATTTAATTTATTCATATGTAAAACAGAAGTGTGTGTGTGTGTGTGTGTGTGTGTGTGTGTGTGTGTGTGTGTGTGTGTCTGTCATGCTAGCAAACAGCATTTGCAACATGCTACACACGCTAGCAGTGATTAGTAAAGTGTTAAATCAGGCAAAGAACATAGTAAGAACTCTATAAACATTATAGTAACCATCTGTGACAACTAACAACTGACAAGCAACACCATAACAACCATCAAGAACAACCTAGCAACCACCTAGCAGCATGTTAATCCTGTTAGCAAAGTAAAATAGTAATTTTGTCATACTATTTATTAATATTGTTCTATAATTCATATTTGGACTTAATAAAGTCACTATTATAATATTTAAAATCACATTTTGCCATTTTATCACTTCATTTCACCTGATATCTCTCAAATTCATTCAGTGCTTAAAAACCTTTCATGCAAAAGGTGTCAAATGCTTAAAGACCTTAAATGGCTTGAACCCCGCTAAATGCTGCTCGCAGCTTTAATTATTATTATTATTATTAGGGGTTCAAGCACGAAGTGCTGAACACCTATTGTATTTGTACTGATTTTTAGGGGTTCAAGCACGAAGTGCTGAAACCCTATTGTAATTGTACTGATTTTTATTATTATTATTATTATTATTATTCTGCCGTAAAACTCATTGTGCAGACCAAACCGTAAATGCTAGAGACTTCAAACTTTGTCAATAGGTAGTCCAAAAATCGAGGAGAGGTTATCAAATTATGAGCCAGATTGGCCAATAGGTGGCGCTACAGCAACCAAAAACGCGAAATGGCTCATAACTCCTAAACCGTTGCTCCTAAGGGTCAAGTGTCTTATATCATTGGAAAGCTGAGACCTTGGCGAACAAAACGTATATCTCCGATTTCATTTCCGGTATGCAAATTTTCCCGCCATTTTGAATTTTGTCAAAAACCTACTTTTGCGAACTAGTCCCTGGTTTTTTGACATATCAGAACCAAACCAGTGCCAAAATGTTCTCTCTAGTCTGAATATCAATAATTATCAAAAAAAAGTTGAAATTTTGCCTCATGAACGAAAAGGGGCGTGGAAATGTACATTTAAGGCGGAGCCTATTTTACTAAAGAGGCTATAACTCCAGCAAGAAATGAGATATCTTCACCAAACTTGGTACACATGTGTATGGGCTCAGTCTTTGGTCACGATAAAAAAATCGCGACGATTGGCCACTTGGTGGCGCTATAACATGGAAAAAACTCAAAAAGGGCTATAACCACGCGACCGCTAGTCCGATTGACTTGAAAATTGGTATGCAGTGTCTTGGCCCAAGGTACCATGTCTGTCTATGAGAACATTGGCGTATCTCAAAAAACATGGCCGCCATCGGCCAATGAAATTTGAGCACCTATTAGACAGGGTTAACGGAGGTCGATCGGAACGAAACTCAGTAGGCATGTTTGACTCATGGTCCTAGAGGTCAGTAAGAATTTTGAAAGAAATCGGCCACTAGTTGGCGCTAACGAGTTTTATGGCTCTGCAATCACGTGGTGTTGCACACATCGGCAAAATATGCATATCATATGATAGATCTCCTCATGTTGAACAACTTTGCCTCTAGAACTATTTCTGTCAATCAAATCGTTAAATAAATATTTGCAATAATGTTAAAAACCTACTTTTGCGAACTAGTCCCTGGTTTTTTGCCCAATCAGAACCAAACCAGTCTAGGACAATTCTCTGGACTCTCTAGATCAATAATTATCAAAAAAAAGTTATTTTTTTGCATTTGGATGGCTATAACAGGGCCATTTAGAAAAGAGGCGTGGCAAAATACACTCAAAAGCCTTTAAATCCTAAGGGGAAACTCAAAACTTCACGAAAATTGTTGGGTATATGTGGCATAACATGTTGAAGACACATGCAAAGTTTTATGGAGATCGGAGTATAGGGGGCGCTATAAGTGTTAAAAAGCTTTGAAAACCATGTATTCCCTATGGTGAATTGCCTGTAAATTGTATTTTCCATCTCTGTAATCAGGTGGGGTTAAAACAGCCACATAATATGCATATATTATGATAGATCTTCTCATACTGAACAACTTTGCCTCTATAACCAATACTGTCAATAAAATCTTTATTTAAATATTCACAATTATGTTAAAAACCTCGTTTTGCAAACTAGTCCAAGGTTTTTTGCCTGATCGGAACCAAACCACAGCAGTATGATTCTCTGCACTCTCCTGATCAATTCATATTTAGACTTTATAAAGTCACTACTATATTATTTAAAATCACATTTTGTCAGTTTATCACTTCATTTCACCTGATATCTCTCAAATTCATTCAGTGCTTAAAAACCTTTCATGCAAAAGGTGTCAAATGCTTAAAGACCTTAAATGGCTTGAACCCCGCTAAATGCTGCTCGCAGCTTTAATTATTATTATTATTATTATTATTATTATTCAGCCGAAAAACGCATCGTGCAGACCAAACCGTAAGGGCTAGAAACTTGAAACTTGGCCAATAGGTAGTACAAAAATCGAGGAGAGGTTATCAAATTATGAGCCAGATTGGCCCATAGGTGGCGCTATAGCAACCAAAAGCGCGAAAGGGCTCATAACTCCTAAACCGTTGCTCCTAAGGGTCAAGTGTCTTATATCATTGGAAAGCTGAGACCATGACGAACAAAACGTATATCTCCGATTTCATTTCCGTCATTAAAAATTTTCCGCCATTTTGAATTTTGTCAAAAACCTACTTTTGCGAACTAGTCCCTGGTTTTTTGACCAATTGGAACCAAACCTGTGCAGAAATGTTGTCTGAAGTCTGATTATCAATATTCATTGACAAAAAGTTGAAATTTCGATTCACGGAAGATAAGGGCATTCAAAATGGACGCTCAGGGCGGAGCCTATTTCACTAAAAAGACTATAACTCAAAAATGAAATGAGATATCTTCACCAAACTTGGTACACATGTGTATGGGCTCAATTTGAGGTCACGATAAAAAAATCGCGATGATTGGCCACTTGGTGGCGCTATAATGTGAAAAAAACATGAAAATAGCTATAACCACGCGACTGCTAGTCCGATTCACCTGAAAATGGGCAAGCGTTGTCTTGGTCCAAGGCCCCATGTATGTCTATGAGAACATCGGCGTATCTCAAAAAACATGGCCGCTATCGGCCAATGAAATTTGAGCACCTATAAGACAAGGTTAACGGAGGGTGATCGGAACAAAACTTGATGGGCATGTTTGACTCATGGCCCTAGAGGTCTGTAAGAATTTTGAAAGAAATCGGCCACTAGTTGGCGCTAACGACTTTTATGGCTCTGTAATAACGTGGTGTGGCACCCATCCACAAAATATGCATATCATGTGATAGATCTCCTCATGCTGAACAACTTTGCCTCTAGAACCATTGCTGTCAATCAAATCATTAATTCAATATTTGCAATTATGTTAAAAACCTACTTTTGCGAACTAGTCCCTGGTTTTTTCCCCAATCAGAACCAAACCAGTGCCAAAATGTTCTCTGTAGTCTGAATATCAATATTCATTGAGAAAAAGTTGAAATTTCGCTTTATGGTTGCTAAGGGGTGGAAAAAGAATGTTGTGGGCGGAGCCTATTTTACTAAAAAGCCTATAACTCAAGAAGGAAATGAGATATCTTCACCAAACTTGGTACACATGTGTATGGGCTCATTCTTTGGTCTCGATAAAAAAAAATCACGACGTTTAACCAGTTGGTGGCGCTATAATGTGAAAAAAAACATGAAAATAGCTATAACCACACGACCACTAGTCCGATTGACCTGAAAATTGGTATGCAGTGTCTTGGCCCAAGGTACTTTATAAGTCTATGAGGACATTGGTGTATCTCAAAAAAACATGGCCGCCATCAGCCAATGAATTTTGAGCACCTATTAGATGGGGTTAACGGAGGTCGATCGGAACGAAACTCAGTGGACATGTTTGACTCATGGTCCTAGAGGTCTGTAAGAATTTTGAAAGAAATCAGCCACTAGTTGGCGCTAACCCAAAAGGGAAGCTCAAAAATTAATGAAAATTGTTGGGTATATGTGGCATGACATGCTGATGAAGCATGTAAAGTTTTAAAGAGATCGGACTATAGGTGGCGCTATAACTGTGAAAAAGCTATAAAAACCATGCATTTCCTATGGTAAATTGCCTATATTGGCTGTAAATGGACTTTTCCATCTATTATTTCAGTGTTTAAAATCTTGCTAAATAAAACTTAATGTCTTTAATTAGGGGTTCAAGCACGAAGTGCTGAACACCTATTGTATTTGTACTGATTTTTATTATTATTATTATTATTATTAGGGGTTCAAGCACGAAGTGCTGAACACCTATTGTATTTGTACTGATTTTTATTAGGGGTTCAAGCACGAAGTGCTGAACACCTATTGTATTTTTATTATTATTATTATTCAGCCAAAAAACGCATCGTGCAGACCAAACCGTAAGGGCTGGAAACTTGAAACTTTGTCAATAGGTAGTACAAAAATCGAGGAAAGGTTATCAAATTATGAGCCAGATTGGCCTATAGGTGGCGCTATAGCAATCAATTGCGCAAAATGGCTCATAACTCCTAAACCGTTTGGTCCACACTCAAGTGTCTTATATCATTGGAAAGCTGAGACCTTGGCGAACAAAACGTATATCTCCGATTTCATTTCCGTCATTAAAAATGTTCCGCCATTTTGAATTTTGTTGAAAACCTACTTTTACGAACTAGTCCCTGGTTTTTTGACCGATCGGAACCAAACCAGTGCCAAAATGTTGCCTGTAAACTGAATATCAACATTCATTGAGAAAAAGTTGAAATTTCGATTTACGAAAGATAAGGGGATCAAAATGGAAGCTCAGGGCGGAGCCTATTTTACTAAAAAGACTATAACTAAAAAATGAAATGAGATATCTTCACCAAACTTGGTACATGTGTGTATGGGCTCATTCTTTGGTCTCGAAAAAAAAATCGTGACGATTGACCACTTGGTGGCGCTATAATGTGAAAAAAACATGAAAATAGCTATAACCACACGACCACTAGTCCGATTGACTTGAAAATTGGTATGCGGTGTCGTGGCCCAAGGTACCATGTAAGTCTATGAGGACATTGGCGTATCTCAAAAAACATGGCCGCCATAGGCCAATGAAATTTGAGCACCTATTATGTTTATGGCTCTGTAATCACGTGGTGTTGCATACATCCGCAAAATATGCATATCATATGATAGATCTCCTCATGTTGAACAACTTTGCCTCTAGGGCCATTGCTGTCAATCAAATCGTTAATTAAATATTCATAATTATGTTAAAAACCTACTTTTGTGAACTTGACTCTGGTTTTTTGCCCGATCAGACCCAAACAAGTCTAGGACAGTTCTCTGGACTCTCTAGATCAAAAACTATCAAAAAAAGTTGAACTTTTGCATTTGGATGGCTATAACAGTGCCATTTTAAAAAGAGGCGTGGCAAAATACACTCAAATGCCTATAAATCCTAAGGGGAAACTCAAAACTTCACGAAAATCGTTGGGTACATGTGGCATAACATGCTGATGAAGCATGCAATGTTTTAAAGAGATCGGACTATAGGTGGCGCTATAACTGTTAAAAAGCTTTAAAAACCATGCATTTCCTATGGTAAATTGCCTATATTGGCTGTGAATGGACTTTTCCATCTATTATTTCAGTGTTTAAAATCTTGCTAAATAAAACGTAATGTCTTTAATGCCTATGTGCTTAAAAGGCCTTAAAAGCTTGAACCCCGCTCAAATGCTGCTTGCAGCTTTAATTATTATTATTATTATTCTGCCGTAAAACTCATCGTGCAGACCAAACCGTAAATGCTAGAGACTTCAAACTTTGTCAATAGGTAGTCCAAAAATCGAGGAGAGGTTATCAAATTATGAGCCAGATTGGCCAATAGGTGGCGCTACAGCAACCAAAAACGCAAAATGGCTCATAACTCTTAAATCGTTCATCCTAAGGGTCAAGTGTCTTATATCATTGGAAAGCTGAGACCATGACGAACAAAACGTATATCTCCGATTTCATTTCCGGTATGCACATTTTTCCGCCATTTTGAATTTTGTCAAAAACCTACTTTTGCGAACTAGTCCCTGGTTTTTTGACATATCAGAACCAAACCAGTGCCAAAATGTTCTCTCTAGTCTGAATATCAATAATTATCAAAAAAAAGTTGAAATTTTGACTCATGAACGAAAAGGGGCGTGGAAATGTACATTTAAGGCGGAGCCTATTTTACTAAAGAGGCTATAACTACAGCAAGAAATGAGATATCTTCACCAAACTTGGTACACATGTTTATGGGCTCAGTTTTCGGTCACGATAAAAAAATCGCGACGATTGGCCACTTGGTGGCGCTATAACATGGAAAAAACACAAAAAGGGCTATAACCACGCGACCGCTAGTCTGATTGACTTGAAAATTGGTAAGCAGTGTCTTGGCCCAAGGTACCATGTCTGTCTATGAGAACATTGGCGTATCTAAAAAAACATGGCTGCCATCGGCCAATGAAATTTGAGCACCTATTAGACAGGGTTAACGGAGGTCGACCAGAACGAAACTCAGTGGGCATGTTTGACTCATGGTCCTAGAGGTCTGTAAGAATTTTGAAAGAAATCGGCCACTAGTTGGCGCTAACGAGTTTTATGGCTCTGCAATCACGTGGTGTTGCACACATCGGCAAAATATGCATATCATATGATAGATCTCCTCATGTTGAACAACTTTGCCTCTAGAACCATTTCGGTCAATCAAATTGTTAAATAAATATTTTCAATAATGTTAAAAACCTACTTTTGCGAACTAGTCCCTGGTTTTTTGCGCAATCAGAACCAAACCAGTCTAGGACAATTCTCTGGACTCTCTAGATCAATAATTATCAAAAAAAAGTTGATTTCTTGCATTTGGATGGCTATAACAGAGCCATTTAGAAAAGAGGCGTGGCAAAATACACTCAAAAGCCTATAAATCCTAAGAGGAAACTCAAAACTTCACGAAAATTGTTGGGTATATGTGGCATAACATGTTGAAGACACATGCAATGTTTTATGGAGATCGGAGTATAGGGGGCGCTATAAGTGTTAAAAAGCTTTGAAAACCATGTATTCCCTATGGTGATATGCCTGTAAATGGTATTTTCCATCTCTGTAATCAAGTGGGGTTAAAACAGCCACATAATATGCATATATTATGATAGATCTTCTCATACTGAACAACTTTGCCTCTAAACTAGTCCTAGGTTTTTTGCCTGATCGGAACCAAACCACAGCAGTATGATTCTCTGCACTCTCCTGATCAATTCATATTTAGACTTTATAAAGTCATTATTATAATATTTAAAATCACATTTTGTCAGTTTATCACTTCATTTCACCTGATATCTCTCAAATTCATTCAGTGCTTAAAAGCCTTTCATGCAAAAGGTGTCAAATGCTTAAAAACCTTAAATGGCTTGAACCCCGCTAAATGCTGCTCGCAGCTTTAATTAGGGGTTCAAGCACGAAGTGCTTGAAAACCTATTGTAATTGTAAGGATTTTTATTATTATTATTTTTCTTCTCCCCTAAAACGCATCGTGCAGCCCAAACCGTAAGTGCTAGAGACTTGAAACTTTGCCAAAAGGTAGTCCAAAAATCGAGGAGAGGTTATCAAAGTATGAGCCCGATTGGCCAATAGGTGGCGCTATAGCGCAAAAAACAAAAAAAATATACTATTTTGCTTATATCTCGAAAACCCATTGTTGCACATTCAAGTGTCTTACATCATTGGAATCCTTGGCTCAAGCCGAACAAAACGTATATCTCCGATTTCATTTCCGTCATGAAAATTTTTCCGCCATTTTGAATTTTGTCGAAAACCTACTTTTGCGAACTAGTCCCTGGTTTTTTGACCGATCGGAACCAAACCAGTGCCAAAATGTTCAATGTAGTCTACATATCAATAATTATCGAAAAAAAGTTGAAATTTCGATTCACGTACGATAAGGGGCGTGAAAATGTACACTGAAGGCGGAGCCTATTTTACTAAAAAGACTATAACTCAATAATGAAATGAGATATCTTCACCAAACTTGGTACACATGTGTACGGGCTCAATTTGAGGTCACGATAAAAAAATCGCGACGATTGGCCACTTGGTGGCGCTATAATGTGAAAAAAACATGCAAATAGCTATAACCATGCGACTGCTACTCTGATTGACCTGAAAATTGGTATGCAGTGTCTTGGCCCAAGGTAGCATGTATGTCTATGAGGATATTGGCGTATCTCAAAAAACATGGCCGCCATAGGCCAATGAAGTTTGAGCACCTATTAGACAAGGTTATTGGAGGCCGATCGGAACGAAACTCGGTGGGCATGTTTGACTCATGGTCCTAGAGGTCTGTAAGAATTTTGAAAGAAATCGGCCACTAGTTGGCGCTAACGAGTTTTATGGATCTGTAATCACGTAGTGTTGCACACATCCACAACATATGCATATCATTTGATAGATCTCCTCATGCTGAACAACATTGCCTCTGGAACCATTGCTGTCAATCAAATCGTTAATTAAATATTTGCAATTATGTAAAAAACCTACTTTTGCGAACTAGTCCCTGTTTTTTTGCCCGACCGGAACCAAACCAGTCTAGGACAATTCTCTGGACTCTGCAGATAAATATTTATCAAAAAAAAGTTGAACTTTTGCATTTGCTTGGCTATAACAGAGCCATTTGTAAAAGAGGCGTGGCAAAATACACTCAAAAGCCTATAAATCCTAAGGGTAAACTCAAAACTTCACGAAAATTGTTGGGTATATGTGGCATAACATGTTAAAGACGCATGCAAAGTTTTATAGAGATTGGACTATAGGTGGCGCTATAACTGTTAAAAAGCTTTAAAAACCACGCATTTCCTATGGTAAATTGCCTATATTGGCTGTAAATGGACTTTTCCATCTATTATTTCAGTGTTTAAAATCTTGCTAAATAAAACTTAATGTCTTTAATGCCTATGTGCTTAAAAGGCCTTAAAGGCTTGAACCCCGCTAAATGCTGCTTGCAGCTTTAATTATTATTATTATTATTATTATTCTCCGATAAAACGCATCATGCAGACCAAACCGTAAGGGCTAGAGACTTCAAACTTTACCCGAAGGTAGTCCAAAAATCGAGGAGAGGTTATCAAATTATGAGCCAGATTGGCCTATAGGTGGCGCTATAGCAATCAATTGCGAGAAAGGGCTCATAACTCCTAAACCGTTTGGTCCACACTCAAGTGTCTTATATCATTGGAAAGCTGAGTCCTTGGCGAACAAAACGTTTATCTCCGATTTCATTTCCGTCATGAAAATTTTTCCGCCATTTTGAATTTTGTCAAAAACCTACTTTTGCAAACTAGTCCCTGGTTTTTTGACATATCGGAACCAAACCAGAGCCAAAATGTTCTGTCTAGTCTGACTATCAATAATTATCAAAAAAAAAATTGAAATTTTGATTCATTTTTGCTAAGGGGCTTCAAAATGGACGTTTAGGGTGGAGCCTATTTTACTAAAAAGGCTATAACTCAAGAAGGAAATGAGATATCTTCACCAAACTTGGTACACATGTGTAAGGGCTCAGTCTTTGGTCACGTTAAAAATATCGCGACAATTGGCCACTTGGTGGCGCTATAACATGAAAAAAACACAAAAACGGCTATAACCACAGGACCGCTAGTCCGATTGACTTGAAAATTGGTATGCGGTGTCGTGGCCCAAGGTACCATGTATGTCTATGAGGACATTGGCATATCTCAAAAAACATGGCCGCCATAGGCCAATGAAATTTGAGCACCTATTATGTTTATGGCTCTGTAATCACGTGGTGTTGCATACATCCGCAAAATATGCATATCATATGATAGATCTCCTCATGTTGAACAACTTTGCCTCTAGGGCCATTGCTGTCAATCAAATCGTTAATTAAATATTCATAATTATGTTAAAAACCTACTTTTGTGAACTTGACCCTGGTTTTTTGCCCGATCAGAACCAAACCAGTCTAGGATAATTCCTAAAAAAATAGGACCAAACAAGTCTAAGACAGTTCTCTGGACTCTCTAGATCAATAACTATCAAAAAAAGTTGAACTTTTGCATTTGGATGGCTATAACAGGGCCATTTAAAAAAGAGGCGTGGCAAAATACACTCAAATGCCTATAAATCCTAAGGGGAAACTCAAAACTTCACGAAAATCGTTGGGTATATGTGGCATAACATGGTGATGAAGCATGCAATGTTTTAAAGAGATCGGACTATAGGTGGCGCTATAACTGTGAAAAAGCTATAAAAACCATGCATTTCCTATGGTAAATTGCCTATATTGGCTGTAAATGGACTTTTCCATCTATTATTTTAGTGTTTAAAACCTTGCTAAATAAAACTTAGTGTCTTTAATGCCTATGTGCTTAAAAGGCCTTAAAGGCTTGAACCCCGCTAAATGCTGCTAGCAGCTTTAATTATTATTATTATTATTATTATTATTATTATTCTGCCGTAAAACTCATCGTGCAGACCAAACCGTAAATGCTAGAGACTTCAAACTTTGTCAATAGGTAGTCCAAAAATCGAGGAGAGGTTATCAAATTATGAGCCAGATTGGCCAATAGGTGGCGCTACAGCAACCAAAAACGCAAAATGGCTCATAACTCTTAAATCGTTTGTCCTAAGGGTCAAGTGTCTTATATCATTGGAAAGCTGAGACCATGACGAACAAAACGTATATCTCCGATTTCATTTCCGGTATGCAAATTTTTCCGCCATTTTGAATTTTGTCAAAAACCTACTTTTGCGAACTAGTCCCTGGTTTTTTGACATATCAGAACCAAACCAGTGCCAAAATGTTCTCTCTAGTCTGAATATCAATAATTATCAAAAAAAAGTTGAAATTTTGACTCATGAACGTAAAGGGGCGTGGAAATGTACATTTAAGGCGGAGCCTATTTTAATAAAGAGGCTATAACTCCAGCAAAAAATGAGATATCTTCATCAAACTTGGTACACATGTGTATGGGCTCAGTCTTTGGTCACGATAAAAAAATCGCGACGATTGGCCACTGGGTGGCGCTATAACATGGAAAAAACACAAAAATGGCTATAACCACGCGACCGCTAGTCCGATTGACTGGAAAATTGGTATGCAGTGTCTTGGCCCAAGGTCCCATGTCTGTCTATGAGAACATTGGCGTATCTCAAAAAACATGGCTGCCATCGGCCAATGAAATTTGAGCACCTATTAGACAGGGTTAACGGAGGTAGATCGAAACGAAACTCAGTGGGCCTGTTTGACTCATGGTCCTAGAGTTCTGTAAGAATTTTGATAGAAATTGGCCACTAGTTGGCGCTAACGAGTTTTATGGCTCTGCAATCACGTGGTGTTGCACACATAGGCAAAATATGCACATCATATGATAGATCTCCTCATGTTGAACAACTTTGCCTCTAGAAACATTGCTGTCAATCAAATTGTTAAATAAATATTTGCAATTATGTTAAAAACCTACTTTCGCGAACTAGTCTCTGGTTTTTTGCCCAATCAGAACCAAACCAGTCTAGGACAATTCTCTGGACTCTCTAGATCAATAATTATCAAAAAAAGTAGATTTTTTGCATTTGGATGGCTATAACAGGGCCATTTAGAAAAGAGGCGTGGCAAAATACACTCAACAGCCTATAAATCCTAAGGGGAAACTCAAAACTTCACGAAAATTGTTGTGTATATGTGGCATAACATGTTGAAGACACGTGCAAAGTTTTATGGAGATCGGAGTATAGGGGGCGCTATAAGTGTTAAAAAGCTTTGAAAACCATGTATTCCCTATGGTGAATCTCTGTAATCAGGTGGGGTTAAAACAGCCACATAATATGCATATATTATGATAGATCTTCTCATACTGAACAACTCTGCCTCTATAACCAATACTGTCAATCAAATCTTTATTGAAATATTCACAATTATGTTAAAAACCTCGTTTTGCAAACTAGTCCTAGTTATTATTATTATTATTATTCTGCCGTAAAACTCATCGTGCAGACCAAACCGTAAATGCTAGAGACTTCAAACTTTGTCAATAGGTAGTCCAAAAATCGAGGAGAGGTTATCAAATTATGAGCCAGATTGGCCAATAGGTGGCGCTACAGCAACCAAAAACGCGAAATGGCGCATAACTCCTAAACCGTTCATCCTAAGGGTCAAGTGTCTTATATCATTGGAAAGCTGAGACCATGACGAACAAAACGTATATCTCCGATTTCATTTCCGGTATGAAAATTTTTCCGCCATTTTGAATTTTGTCAAAAACCTACTTTTGCGAACTAGTCCCTGGTTTTTTGACATATCAGAACCAAACCAGTGCCAAAATGTTCTCTCTAGTCTGAATATCAATAATTATCAAAAAAAAGTTGAAATTTTGACTCATGAACGAAAAGGGGCGTGGAAATGTACATTTAAGGCGGAGCCTATTTTACTAAAGAGGCTATAACTACAGCAAGAAATGAGATATCTTCACCAAACTTGGTACACATGTGTATGGGCTCAGTCTTTGGTCACGATAAAAAAATCGCGACGATTGGCCACTTGGTGGCGCTATAACATGGAAAAAACACAAAAAGGGCTATAACCACGCGACCGCTAGTCCGATTGACTTGAAAATTGGTATGCAGTGTCTTGGCCCAAGGTACCATGTCTGTCTATGAGAACATTGGTGTATCTCAAAAAACATGGCCGCCATCGGCCAATGAAATTTGAGCACCTATTAGACAGGGTTAACGGAGGTCAATCGGAACAAAACTCAGTGGGCATGTTTAACTCATGGTCCTAGAGGTCTGTAAGAATTTTGAAAGAAATCGGCCACTAGCTGGCGCTAACGAGTTTTATGGCTCTGCAATCACGTGGCGTTGCACACATCGGCAAAATATGCATATCATATGATAGATCTCCTCATGTTGAACAACTTTGCCTCCAGAACCATTGCTGTCAATCAAATCATTAAATAAATATTTGCAATTATGTTAAAAACCTACTTTTGCGAACTAGTCCCTGGTTATTTGCCCAATCAGAACCAAACCAGTCTAGGACAATTCTCTGGACTCTCTAGATCAATAATTATCAAAAAAAAGTAGATTTTTTGCATTTGAATGGCTATAACAGGGCCATTTAGAAAAGAGGCGTGGCAAAATACACTCAAAAGCCTATAAATCCTAAGGGAAAACTCAAAACTTCACGGAAATTGTTGGGTATATGTGGGTACATGTTGAAGACACATGCAAAGTTTTATGGAGATCGGAGTATAGGGGGTGCTATAAGTGTTAAAAAGCTTTGAAAACCATGTATTCCCTATGGTGAATCTCTGTAATCAGGTGGGGTTAAAACAGCCACATAATATGCATATATTATGATAGATCTTCTCATACTGAACAACTTTGCCTCTATAACCAATACTGTCAATCAAATCTTTATTTAAATATTCACAATTATGTTAAAAACCTCGTTTTGCAAACTAGTCCTAGGTTTTTTGCCTGATCGGAACCAAACCACAGCAGTATGATTCTCTGCACTCTCCTGATCAATTCATATTTAGACTTTATAAAGTCATTATTATAATATTTAAAATCACATTTTGTCAGTTTATCACTTCATTTCACCTGATATCTCTCAAATTCATTCAGTGCTTAAAAGCCTTTCATGCAAAAGGTGTCAAATGCTTAAAAACCTTAAATGGCTTGAACCCCGCTAAATGCTGCTCGCAGCTTTAATTATTATTATTATTATTATTATTATTCTGCCGTAAAACTCATCGTGCAGACCAAACCGTAAATGCTAGAGACTTCAAACTTTGTCAATAGGTAGTCCAAAAATCGAGGAGAGGTTATCAAATTATGAGCCAGATTGGCCAATAGGTGGCGCTACAGCAACCAAAAACGCGAAATGGCTCATAACTCCTAAACCGTTCGTCCTAAGGGTCAAGTGTCTTATATCATTGGAAAGCTGAGACCATGACGAACAAAACGTATATCTCCGATTTCATTTCCGGTATGCAAATTTTTCCGCCATTTTGAATTTTGTCAAAAACCTACTTTTGCGAACTAGTCCCTGGTTTTTTGACATATCAGAACCAAACCAGTGCCAAAATGTTCTCTCTAGTCTGAATATCAATAATTATCAAAAAAAAGTTGAAATTTTGACTCATGAACGAAAAGGGGCGTGGAAATGTACATTTAAGGCGGAGCCTATTTTACTAAAGAGGCTATAACTACAGCAAGAAATGAGATATCTTCACCAAACTTGGTACACATGTGTATGGGCTCAGTCTTTGGTCACGATAAAAAAATCGAAACGATTGGCCACTTGGTGGCGCTATAACATGGAAAAAACACAAAAAGGGCTATAACCACGTGACTGCTAGTCCGATTGACTGGAAAATTGGTATGCAATGTCTTGGCCCAAGGTACCATGTCTGTCTATGAGGACATTGGCGTATCTCAAAAAACATGGCCGCCATCGGCCAATGAAATTTGAGCACCTATTAGACAGGGTTAACGGAGGTCGATCGGAACAAAACTCAGTGGGCATGTTTGACTCATGGTCCTAGAGGTCTGTAAGAATTTTGAAAGAAATCGGCCACTAGTTGGCGCTAACAAGTTTTATGGCTCTGCAATCACGTGGTGTTGCACACATCGGCAAAATATGCATATCATATGATAGATCTCCTCATGCTGAACAACTTTGCCTCTGGAACCATTTTTGGCAATTAAATCGTTAAATAAATATTTGCAATAATGTTAAAAACCTACTTTTGCGAACTAGTCCCTGGTTTTTTGCCCAATCAGAACCAAACCAGTCTAGGACAATTCTCTGGACTCTCTAGATCAATAATTATCAAAAAAAAGTTGATTTTTTGCATTTGGATGGCTATAACAGGGCCATTTAGAAAAGAGGCGTGGCAAAATACACTCAAAAGCCTACAAATCCTAAGGGGAAACTCAAAACTTCACGAAAATTGTTGGGTATATGTGGCATAACATGTTGAAGAAACATGCAAAGTTTTATGGCGATCGGAGAATAGGGGGCGCTATAAGTGTTAAAAAGCTTTGAAAACCATGTATTCCCTATGGTGAATCTCTGTAATCAGGTGGGGTTAAAACAGCCACATAATATGCATATATTATGATAGATCTTCTCATACTGAAAAACTTTGCCTCTATAACCAATACTGTCAATCAAATCTTTATTTAAATATTCACAATTATGTTAAAAACCTCATTTTGCAAACTAGTCCTAGGTTTTTTGCCTGATCGGAACCAAACCACAGCAGTATGATTCTCTGCACTCTCCTGATCAATTCATATTTAGACTTTATAAAGTCATTATTATAATATTTAAAATCACATTTTGTCAGTTTATCACTTCATTTCACCTGATATCTCTCAAATTCATTCAGTGCTTAAAAGCCTTTCATGCAAAAGGTGTCAAATGCTTAAAGACCTTAAATGGCTTGAACCCCGCTAAATGCTGCTCGCAGCTTTAATTATTATTATTATTCTGCCGTAAAACTCATCGTGCAGACCAAACCGTAAATGCTAGAGACTTCAAACTTTGTCAATAGGTAGTCCAAAAATCGAGGAGAGGTTATCAAATTATGAGCCAGATTGGCCAATAGGTGGCGCTACAGCAACCAAAAACGCGAAATGGCTCATAACTCCTAAACCGTTCATCCTAAGGGTCAAGTGTCTTATATCATTGGAAAGCTGAGACCATGACGAACAAAACGTATATCTCCGATTTCATTTCCGGTATGCAAATTTTTCCGCCATTTTGAATTTTGTCAAAAACCTACTTTTGCGAACTAGTCCCTGGTTTTTTGACATATCAGAACCAAACCAGTGCCAAAATGTTCTCTCTAGTCTGAATATCAATAATTATCAAAAAAAAGTTGAAATTTTGACTCATGAACGAAAAGGGGCGTGGAAATGTACATTTAAGGCGGAGCCTATTTTACTAAAGAGGCTATAACTACAGCAAGAAATGAGATATCTTCACCAAACTTGGTACACATGTGTATGGGCTCAGTCTTTGGTCACGATAAAAAAATCGCGACGATTGGCCACTTGGTGGCGCTATAACATGGAAAAAACACAAAAAGGGCTATAACCACGCGACCGCTAGTCCGATTGACTGGAAAATTGGTATGCAATGTCTTGGCCCAAGGTACCATGTCTGTCTATGAGAACATTGGCGTATCTCAAAAAACATGGCCGCCATCGGCCAATGAAATTTGAGTACCTATTAGACAGGGTTAACGGAGGTCGATCGGAACAAAACTCAGTGGGCATGTTTAACTCATGGTCCTAGAGGTCTGTAAGAATTTTGAAAGAAATCGGCCACTAGCTGGCGCTAACGAGTTTTATGGCTCTGCAATCACGTGGCGTTGCACACATCGGCAAAATATGCATATCATATGATAGATCTCCTCATGTTGAACAACTTTGCCTCCAGAACCATTGCTGTCAATCAAATCATTAAATAAATATTTGCAATTATGTTAAAAACCTACTTTTGCGAACTAGTCCCTGGTTTTTTGCCCAATCAGAACCAAACCAGTCTAGGACAATTCTCTGGACACTCTAGATCAATAATTATCAAAAAAATGTAGATTTTTTGCATTTGCATGGCTATAACAGGGCCATTTAGAAAAGAGGCGTGGCAAAATACACTCAAAAGCCTATAAATCCTAAGGGAAAACTCAAAACTTCACGAAAAATGTTGGGTATATGTGGCATAACATGTTGAAGACACATGCAAAGTTTTATGGAGATCGGAGTATAGGGGGCGCTATAAGTGTTAAAAAGCTTTGAAAACCATGTATTCCCTATGGTGAATCTCTGTAATCAGGTGGGGTTAAAACAGCCACATAATATGCATATATTATGATAGATCTTCTCATACTGAACAACATTGCCTCTATAACCAATACTGTCAATCAAATCTTTATTTAAATATTCACAATTATGTTAAAAACCTCGTTTTGCAAACTAGTCCTAGGTTTTTTGCCTGATCGGAACCAAACCACAGCAGTATGATTCTCTGCACTCTCCTGATCAATTCATATTTAGACTTTATAAAGTCATTATTATAATATTTAAAATCACATTTTGTCAGTTTATCACTTCATTTCACCTGATATCTCTCAAATTCATTCAGTGCTTAAAAGCCTTTCATGCAAAAGGTGTCAAATGCTTAAAAACCTTAAATGGCTTGAACCCCGCTAAATGCTGCTCGCAGCTTTAATTATTATTATTATTCTCCGATAAAACGCATCGTGCAGACCAAACCGTAAGGGCTAGAGACTTGAAACTTTACCCGAAGGTAGTCCAAAAATCGAGGAGAAGTTATCAAATTATGAGCCAGATTGGCCTATAGGTGGCGCTATAGCAATCAATTGCGAGAAAGGGCTCATAACTCCTAAACGGTTTGGTCCACACTCAAGTGTCTTATATCATTGGAAAGCTGAGTCCTTGACAAACAAAACGTATATCTCCGATTTTATTTCCGTCATGAAAAATTTTCCGCCATTTTGAATTTTGTTGAAAATCTACTTTTGAGAACTAGTCCCTGGTTTTTTGACCGATCGGAACCAAACCAAGGTCAAAATGTTCTCTAGTGTCTAATTATCAATAGTTATCAAAAAAAATTGAAATTTCGATTCATTTTTGCTAAGGGGCTTCAAAATGGACGTTCAGGGCGGAGCCTATTTTATTAAAAAGGCTATAACTCAAGAAGGAAATGAGATATCTTCACCAAACCTGGTACACATGTGTATGGGCTCAGTCTTTGGTCACGATAAAAATATCGCGACAATTGGCCACTTGGTGGCGATATAACATGAAAAAAACACAAAAACGGCTATAACCACACAACCGCTAGTCCGATTGACTTGAAAATTGGTATGCGGTGTCGTGGCCCAAGGTACCATGTATGTCTATGAGGACATTGGCGTATCTCAAAAAACATGGCCGCCATAGGCCAATGAAATTTGAGCACCTATTATGTTTATGGCTCTGTAATCACGTGGTGTTGCATACATCCGCAAAATATGCATATCATATGATAGATCTCCTCATGTTGAACAACTTTGCCTCTAGGGCCATTGCTGTCAATCAAATCGTTAATTAAATATTTGTAATTATGTTAAAAACCTACTTTTGTGAACTTGACCCTGGTTTTTTGCCCGATCAGAACCAAACAAGTCTAGGACAGTTGTCTGGACTCTTTAGATCAATAACTATCAAAAAAAAGTTGAACTTTTGCATTTGGATGGCTATAACAGGGCCATTTAAAAAAGAGGCGTGGCAAAATACACTCAAATGCCTATAAATCCTAAGGGGAAACTCAAAACTTCACGAAAATCGTTGGGTACATGTGGCATAACATGCTGATGAAGCATGCAATGTTTTAAAGAGATCGGACTATAGGTGGCGCTATAACTGTGAAAAAGCTATTAAAACCATGCATTTCCTATGGTAAATTGCCTATTTTGGCTGTAAATGGACTTTTCCATCTATTATTTTAGTGTTTAAAACCTTGCTAAATAAAACTTAGTGTCTTTAATGCCTATGTGCTTAAAAGGCCTTAAAGGCTTGAACCCCGCTAAATGCTGCTTGCAGCTTTAATTATTATTATTATTATTCTGCCGTAAAACTCATCGTGCAGACCAAACCGTAAATGCTACAGACTTCAAACTTTGTCAATAGGTAGTCCAAAAATCGAGGAGAGGTTATCAAATTATGAGCCAGATTGGCCAATAGGTGGCGCTACAGCAACCAAAAACGCAAAATGGCTCATAACTCCTAAACTGTTCATCCTAAGGGTCAAGTGTCTTATATCATTGGAAAGCTGAGACCATGATGAACAAAACGTATATCTCCGATTTCATTTCCGGTATGCAAATTTTTCCGCCATTTTGAATTTTGTCAAAAACCTACTTTTGCGAACTAGTCCCTGGTTTTTTGACATATCAGAACCAAACCAGTGCCAAAATGTTCTCTCTAGTCTGAATATCAATAATTATCAAAAAAAAGTTGAAATTTTGACTCATGAACGTAAAGGGGCGTGGAAATGTACATTTAAGGCGGAGCCTATTTTAATAAAGAGGCTATAACTCCAGCAAGAAATGAGATATCTTCATCAAACTTGGTACACATGTGTATGGGCTCAGTCTTTGGTCACGATAAAAAAATCGCGACGATTGGCCACTGGGTGGCGCTATAACATGGAAAAAACACAAAAAAGGCTATAACCACGCGACCGCTAGTCCGATTGACTGGAAAATTGGTATGCAGTGTCTTGGCCCAAGGTCCCATGTCTGTCTATGAGAACATTGGCGTATCTCAAAAAACATGGCCGCCATCGGCCAATGAAATTTGAGCACCTATTAGACAGGGTTAACGGAGGTAGATCGAAACGAAACTCAGTGGGCCTGTTTGACTCATGGTCCTAGAGTTCTGTAAGAATTTTGAAAGAAATTGGCCACTAGTTGGCGCTAACGAGTTTTATGGCTCTGCAATCACGTGGTGTTGCACACATTGGCAAAATATGCACATCATATGATAGATCTCCTCATGTTGAACAACTTTGCCTCTAGAAACATTGCTGTCAATCAAATTGTTAAATAAATATTTGCAATTATGTTAAAAACCTACTTTCGCGAACTAGTCCCTGGTTTTTTGCCCAATCAGAACCAAACCAGTCTAGGACAATTCTCTGGACTCTCTAGATCAATAATTATCAAAAAAAAGTAGATTTTTTGCATTTGGATGGCTATAACAGGGCCATTTAGAAAAGAGGCGTGGCAAAATACACTCAACAGCCTATAAATCCTAAGGGGAAACTCAAAACTTCACGAAAATTGTTGTGTATATGTGGCATAACATGTTGAAGACACGTGCAAAGTTTTATGGAGATCGGAGTATAGGGGGCGCTATAAGTGTTAAAAAGCTTTGAAAACCATGTATTCCCTATGGTGAATCTCTGTAATCAGGTGGGGTTAAAACAGCCACATAATATGCATATATTATGATAGATCTTCTCATACTGAACAACTCTGCCTCTATAACCAATACTGTCAATCAAATCTTTATTTAAATATTCACAATTATGTTAAAAACCTCGTTTTGCAAACTAGTCCTAGGTTTTTTGCCTGATCGGAACCAAACCACAGCAGTATGATTCTCTGCACTCTCCTGATCAATTCATATTTAGACTTTATAAAGTCACTATTATAAAATTTAAAATCACATTTTGTCAGTTTATCACTTCATTTCACCTGATATCTCTCAAATTCATTCAGTGCTTAAAAGCCTTTCATGCAAAAGGTGTCAAATGCTTAAAGAGCTTAAATGGCTTGAACCCCGCTAAATGCTGCTCGCAGCTTTAATTATTATTATTATTATTATTCTCCGCTAAAACGCATCGTGCAGACCAAACCGTAAGAGCTGGAAATTTGAAACTTTGTCAGATGGTAGTACTCATGTTGGGGAGACCCTGAGAAGCTATGACCCCAATTGGCCCATAGGTGGCGCTATAGCAATCAATTGCGAGAAAAGGCTCATAACTCCTAAACCGTTTGGTCCACACTCAAGTGTCATATATCATTGGAAAGCTGAGTCCTTGGCGAACAAAATGTATATCTCAGATTTTATTTCCAGTATGCAAATTTTTCCGCCATTTTGAATTTTATTGAAAACCTACTTTTGCAAACTAGTCCCTGGTTTTTTGACCGATCGGAACCAAACCAGTGTCAAAATGTTCTCTGGTCTCTGTTTATCAATAGTTATCAAAAAAAAGTTGAAATTTCGATTCATTTATGCTAATTGGCTTCAAAATGGACGTTCAGGGCGGAGCCTATTTTACTAAAAAGGCTATAACTCAAGAAGGAAATGAGATATCGTCACCAAACTTGGTACACATGTATATCGGCTCAATTTGAGGTCACGATAAAAAAATCGCGATGATTGGCCACTTGGTGGCGCTATAATGCGAAAAAAACATGAAAAGGGCTGTAACCACGCGACCGCTAGTCCGATTGACCTGAAAATTGGTATGCAGTGTCTTGGTCCAAGGCCCCATGTACGTCTATGAGGACATTGGCGTATCTCAAAAAACATGGCCGCCATCGGCCAATGAAATTTGAGCACCTATTAGATGGGGTTAACAGAGGCCGATCGGAACGAAACTTGATGGGCATGTTTGACTCATGGTCCTAGAGGTCTGTAAGAATTTTGAAAGAAATCGGCCACTAGTTGGCGCTAACGAGTTTTATGGCTCTGAAATCACGTGTTTTTTCACGCACTTACAAAATATGCATATCATATGATAGATCTCCTCATGCTGAACAAATTTGCCTCTGGAATCATTGCTGTCAATCAAATCATTAATTAAATATTCACAATTATGTTAAAAACCTACTTTTGCAAACTAGTCCCTGGTTTTTTGACCGATCGGAACCAAACCAGTGTCAAAATGTTCTCTGGTCTCTGTTTATCAATAGTTATCGAAAAAAAGTTGAAATTTCAATTCATTTTTGCTAATTGGCTTCAAAATGGACGTTCAGGGCGGAGCCTATTTTACTAAAAAGGCTATAACTCAAGAAGGAAATGAGATATCGTCACCAAACTTGGTACACATGTATATCGGCTCAATTTGAGGTCACGATAAAAATATTGCGATGATTGGCCACTTGGTGGCGCTATAATGTGAAAGAAAAAACATGAAAAGGGCTATAACCACGCGATCGCTAGTCCAATTAACCTGAAAATTGGTATGCAGACATTGGCGTATCTCAAAAAACATGGCCGCCATCGGCCAATGAAATTTGAGCACCTATTAGACAAGGTTAACAGAGGCCGATTGGAACGAAACTTGGTGGGCATGTTTGACTCATGGTCCTAGAGGTCTGTAAGATTTTTGAAGGAAATCGGCCACTAGTTGGCGCTAACTCAAAAGGGAAGCTCAAAAATTCACGAAAATTGTTGGGTATATGTAGCATGACATGCTGATGAAGCATGAAAAGTTTTAAAGAGATCGGACTATAGGTGGCGCTATAACTGTTAAAAAGCTATAAAAACCATGCATTTTTTATGGTAAATTGCCTATATTGGCTGTAAATGGACTTTTCCATCTATTATTTCAGTGTTTAAAATCTTGCTAAATAAAACTTAATGTCTTTAATGCCTATGTGCTTTAAAGGCCTTAAAGGCTTGAACCCCGCTAAATGCTGCTTGCAGCTTTAATTATTATTATTATTATTATTCTCCGCTAAAACGCATCGTGCAGCCCAAACCGTAAAGCGTGGAACTTTGAAACTTTGTCAGATGGTAGTCCTCAATTTGGGGAGAACCTCAGAAAGTATGACCCCGATTGGCCAATAGGTGGCGCTACAGCAACCAAATGCGCAAAAAGTGCTGAAACCCTATTGTAATTGTACTGATTAGGGGTTCAAGCACGAAGTGCTGAAACCCTATTGTAATTGTACTGATTTTTAGGGGTTCAAGCACGAAGTGCTGAAACCCTATTGTAATTGTACTGATTTTTATTATTATTATTATTATTCTCCGATAAAACGCGTTGTGCAGCCCAAACCGTAAGGGCTAGAGACTTGAAAATTTACCCGAAGGTAGTCCAAAAATCGAGGAGAGGTTATCAAAATATGAGCCCAATCGGCCAATAGGTGGCGCTATAGCGCAAAAAACCAAATTTTTTTACATTTGTGAGCTTTTCTCATAAACCGGTGGTCGTAGACTCAAATGATTTATACTTTTGAAATCCTTGGGCCAAGACGAAAAAACTGTAAGCGGGAATTTTTTTGTTTCGTCTTAAAATGTCCGCCATTTTGGAGTATGTCTGAAACCTATTTTTGAGAACTAGTCCCTGGTTTTTAGACCGATCGGAACCAAACCAGTGTCAAAATGTTCTCTGGTGGCTAATTATCAATAGTTATCGAAAAAAAGTTGAAATTTCGATTCATTTTTGCTAATTGGCTTCAAAATGGACATTCAGGGCGGAGCCTATTTTGCTAAAAAGGCTATAACTCAAGAAGGAAATGAGATATCGTCACCAAACTTGGTACACATGTGTATCAGCTCAATTTGAGGTCACGATAAAAAAATCGCGACGATTGGCCACTGGGTGGCGCTATAATGTGAAAAAAACATGAAAATAGCTATAACCACAAGACCGCTAGTCCGATTGACCTGAAAATTGGCATGCAGTGTCTTCGCCCAAGGTACCATGTATGTCTATGAGGACATTGGCGTATCTCAAAAAACATGGCCGCCATCGGCCAATTACATTTGAGCACCTATTAGATGGGGTTAACGAAGGCCGATCGGAACGAAACTTGATGGGCATGTTTGACTCATGGTCCTAGAGGTCTGTAAGAATTTTGAAAGAAATCGGCCACTAGTTGGCGCTAATGAGTTTTATGGCTCTGTAATCACGTGGTGTTGCACACATCTGCAAAATATGCATATCATTTGATAGAACTCCTCATGCTGAACAACTTTGCCTCTAGAATCATTTCTGTCAATCAAATTGTTAATTAAATATTCACTATTATGTTAAAAACCTACTTTTGCAAACTAGTCCCTTGTTTTTTGCCCAATCGGAACCAAACCAGTCTAGGACAAGTCTCTAGACTCTCTAGATAAATATTCATTGAAAAAAAGTTGAACTTTTGCATTTGGATGGCTATAACAGGGCCATTTATAAAAGAGGTGTGGCAAAATACACTCAAAAGCCTATAAATCCTAAGGGAAAACTCAAAACTTCACGAAAATTGTTGGGTACATGTGGCATAACATGCTGATAAAGCATGCAAAGTTTTAAAGAAATCGGACTATAGGTGGCGCTATAACTGTGAAAAAGCTTTAAAAACCATGCATTTCCTATGGTAAATTGCCTATATTGGCTGTAAATGGACTTTTCCATCTATTATTTCAGTGTTTAAAATCTTGCTACATAAAACTTAATGTCTTTAATGCCTCTGTGCTTAAAAGGCCTTAAAAGCTTGAACCCCGCTAAATGCTGCTTGCAGCTTTATTATTATTATTATTCTCCGGTAAAACGCATCGTGCAGCCAAAACCGTAAGGGCTGGAGCGTTGAAACTTTGTCAGATGGTAGTCCTCACTCTGGGAAGACCCTCAGGAGGTATGACCCCGATTGGTCAATAGGTGGCGCTACAGCAACCAAAAGCGTGAAAAGGCTCATAACTCCTAAACCGTTTGGTCCACACTCAAGTGTCTTATATCATTGGAAAGCTGAGTCCTTGGCAAACAAAACGTATATCTCCGATTTCATTTCCGGTAGGGAAATTTTTCCACCATTTTGAATTTTGTTGAAAACCTACTTTTGCAAACTAGTCCCTGGTTTTTTGACCGATTAGAACCAAACCAGTGCCAAAATGTTTTCTGTAGTCTGAATATCAATATTCATTGAAAAAAAGTTGAAATTTCGATTCACGGATGAATAGGGGCGTGGAAATGTACATTTAGGGCGGAGCCTATTTTACTAAAAAGGCTATAACTCAAGAACAAAATGAGATATCTTCACCAAACTTGGTACACATGTGTATGGGCTCAATCTAAGGTCACGATAACAAAATCGTGACGATTGGCCACTTGGTGGCGCTATAATGTGAAAAAAATATGAAAATAGCTATAACCACACGACCGCTAGTCCGATTGACCTGAAAATTGGTATGCAGTGTCTTGGTCCAAGGCACCATGTATGTGTATGAGGACATTGGCGTATCTCAAAAAACATGGCCGCCACCGGCCAATGAAGTTTGAGCACCTATTAGACAGGGTTAATGGAGGTTGATCGGAATGAAACTCAGTGGGTATGTTTGACTCATGGTCCTAGAGGTCTGTAAGAATTTTGAAAGAAATCGGCCACTAGTTGGCGCTAACGAGTTTTATGGTGCTGTAATCACGTGGTGCTGCACACATTGGCAAAATATGCATATCATTTGATAGATCTCCTTATGCTGAACAACTTTGCCTCTAGAACCATTGCTGTCAATCAAATCATTAATTAAATATTTGCAATTATGTTAAAAACCTACTTTTGCAAACTAGTCCCTGGTTTTTTGCCCGACCGGAACCAAACCAGTCTAGGACAATTCTCTAGACTCTCTAGATAAATATTCATTGAAAAAAAGTTGAACTTTTGCATTTGGATGGCTATAACAGGGCCATTTAAAAAAGAGCCGTGGCAAAATACACTCAAAAGCCTATAAATCCTAAGGGAAAACTCAAAACTTCACGAAAATTGTTGGGTATATGTGGCATACCATGCTGATGAAGCATGCAAAGTTTTACAAAGATCGGACTATAGGTGGTGCTATAACTGTTAAAAAGCTTTAAAAACCATGCATTTCCTATGGTAAATTGCCTATATTGGCTGTAAATGGACTTTTCCATCTATTATTTTAGTGTTTAAAATCTTGCTAAATAAAACTTAATGTCTTTAATGCCTATGTGCTTAAAAGGCCTTAAAGGCTTGAACCCCGTTAAATGCTGCTTGCAGCTTTAATTATTATTATTATTATTATTATTATTCTCCGCTAAAACGCATCGTGCAGACCAAACCGTAAAGCGTGGAACTTTGAAACTTTACCCGAAGGTAGTCCTCAATTTGGGGAGAACCTCAGAAAGTATGACCCCGATTGGCCAATAGGTGGCGCTACAGCGACCAAAAGCGCGAAATGGGTCATAACTCCTAAACCCTTTGGTCCACAATCAAGTGTCTTATATCATTGGAAAGCTGAGTCCTTGGTGAACAAAACGTATATCTCCGATTTCATTTCCGTCATGAAATTTTTTCCGCCATTTTGAATTTTGTCGAAAAACTACTTTTGCGAACTAGTCCCTGGTTTTTTGACCGATTGAAACCAAACCAGTGGCAAAATGTTCTCTGTAGTCTGAATATCAATATTCATTGAGAAAAAGTTGAAATTTCGATTCACGGTTGCTAAGGGGTGGAAAAAGAATGTTGTGGGCGGAGCCTATTTTACTAAAAAGGCTATAACTCAAGAAGGAAATGAGCTATCTTCACCAAACTTGGTAAACATGTGTATGGGCTCATTCTTTGGTCACGATAAAAATATTGCGACGATTGGCCACTTGGTGGCGCTATAATGTGAAAAAAACATGTAAATAGCTATAACCACACGACCGCTAGTCCGATTGACCTGAAAATTGGTATGCAGTGTCTTGGTCCAAGGCACCATGTATTTCTATGAGGACATTGCCGTATCTAAAAAAACATGGCCGCCATCGATCAATGAAGTTTGAGCACCTATTAGATGGGGTTAACAGAGGTCAATCACAACGAAACTCGGTGGGCATGTTTGACTCATGGTCCTAGAGGTCTGTAAGAATTTTGAAAGAAATCGGCCACTAGTTGGCGCTAACTCAAAAGGGAAGCTCAAAAATTCACAAAAATTGTTGGGTATATGTGGCATGACATGCTGATGAAGCATGCAAAGTTTTAAAGAGATCGGACTATAGGTGGCGCTATAACTGTTAAAAAGCTATAAAAACCATGCATTTCCTATGGTAAATTGCCTATATTGGCTGTAAATGGATTTTCCATCTATTATTTTAGTGTTTAAAATCTTGCTAAATAAAACTTAATGTCTTTAATGCCTATGTACTTTAAAGGCCTTAAAGGCTTGAACCCCGCTAAATGCTGCTTGCAGCTTTAATTTTTAGGGGTTCAAGCACGAAGTGCTGAACACCTATTGTATTTGTGCTGATTTTTATTATTATTAGGGGTTCAAGCACGAAGTGCTGAAACCCTATTGTAATTGTACTGATTTTTATTATTATTATTATTATTCTCCGATAAAACGCGTTGTGCAGCCCAAACCGTAAGGGCTAGAGACTTGAAAATTTACCCGAAGGTAGTCCAAAAATCGAGGAGAGGTTATCAAAATATGAGCCCAATCGGCCAATAGGTGGCGCTATAGCGCAAAAAACCAAAAAATTTTACATTTGTGAGCTTTTCTCATAAACCGGTGGTCGTAGACTCAAATGATTTATACTTTTGAAATCCTTGGGCCAAGACGAAAAAACTGTAAGCGGGAATTTTTTTGTTTCGTCTTAA
This sequence comes from Pseudorasbora parva, assembly GCF_024679245.1. Lineage (NCBI taxonomy): Eukaryota > Metazoa > Chordata > Actinopteri > Cypriniformes > Gobionidae > Pseudorasbora > Pseudorasbora parva. Next base: position 22,495,463 of record NC_090176.1, on the reverse strand, counting down.
AATGTCCGCCATTTTGGAGTATGTCTGAAACCTATTTTTGAGAACTAGTCCCTGGTTTTTTGACCGATCGGAACCAAACCAGTGTCAAAATGTTCTCTGGTGGCTAATTATCAATAGTTATCGAAAAAAAGTTGAAATTTCGATTCATTTTTGCTAATTGGCTTCAAAATGGACGTTCAGGGCGGAGCCTATTTTGCTAAAAAGGCTATAACTCAAGAAGGAAATGAGATATCGTCACCAAACTTGGTACACATGTGTATCGGGTCAATTTGAGGTCACGATAAAAAAATTGCGACGATTGGCCACTTGGTGGCGCTATAATGTGACAAAAACATGAAAAGGGCTATAACCACGCGACCACTAGTCCGATTGACTTGAAAATTGGTATGCAGTGTCTTGGTCCAAGGCCCCATGTATGTCTATGAGGACATTGGTGTATCTCAAAAAACATGGCCGCCATCAGCCAATTAACTTTGAGCACCTATTAGATGGGGTTAACAGAGGTCGATCGGAACGAAACTCATTGGACATGTTTGACTCATGGTCCTAGAGGTCTGTAAGAATTTTGAAAGAAATCGGCCACTAGTTGGCGCTAACCCAAAAGGGAAGCTCAAAAATTCACGAAAATTGTTGGGTATATGTGGCATGACATGCTGATGAAGCATGCAAAGTTTTAAAGAGATCGGACTATAGGTGGCGCTATAACTGTTAAAAAGCTTTAAAAACCATGCATTTCCTATGGTAAATTGCCTATATTGGCTGTGAATGGACTTTTCCATCTATTATTTCAGTGTTTAAAATCTTGCTAAATAAAACTTAATGACTTTAATGCCTATGTGCTTAAAAGGCCTTAAAGGCTTGAACCCCGCTAAATGCTGCTTGCAGCTTTAATTAGGGGTTCAAGCACGAAGTGCTGAAACCCTATTGTAATTGTACTGATTTTTATTATTATTATTATTAGGGGTTCAAGCACGAAGTGCTGAACACCTATTGTATTTGTACTGATTTTTATTATTATTATTATTCAGCCGAAAAACGCATCGTGCAGACCAAACCGTAAGGGCTGGAAACTTGAAACTTTGTCAATAGGTAGTACAAAAATCGAGGAAAGGTTATCAAATTATGAGCCAGATTGGCCTATAGGTGGCGCTATAGCAATCGATTGCGCAAAATGGCTCATAACTCCTAAACCGTTTGGTCCACACTCAAGTGTCTTATATCATTGGAAAGCTGAGACCTTGGCAAACAAAACGTATATCTCCGATTTCATTTCCGTCATTAAAAATTTTCCGCCATTTTGAATTTTGTTGAAAACCTACTTTTACGAACTAGTCCCTGGTTTTTTGACCGATCAGAACCAAACCAGTGCCAAAATGTTGTCTGTAGTCTGAATATGAACATTCATTGAGAAAAAGTTGAAATTTCGATTCACGGAAGATAAGGGGATCAAAATGGACGCTGAGGGCGGAGCCTATTTTACTAAAAAGACTATAACTCAAAAATGAAATGAGATATCTTCACCAAACTTGGTACACATGTGTATGGGCTCATTTTCTGGTCTCGATAAAAAAATCGCGACGATTGACCACTTGGTGGCGCTATAATGTGAAAGAAACATGAAAATAGCTATAACCACACGACCACTAGTCCGATTGACCTGAAAATTGGTATGCAGTGTCTTGGCCCAAGGTACTTTATAAGTCTATGAGGACATTGGTGTATCTCAAAAAACATGGCCGCCATCGGCCAATGAATTCGAGCACCTATTAGACGGGGTTAACAGAGGCTGATCGGAATGAAACTCAGTGGACATGTTTGACTCATGGTCCTAGAGGTCTGTAAGAATTTTGAAAGAAATCGGCCACTAGTTGGTGCTAACGAGTTTTATGGCTCTGTTATCACGTGGTGTGGCACCCATCCACAAAATATGCATATCATATGATAGATCTCCTCATACTGAAGAACTTTGCCTCTAGAACTATTGCTGTCAATCAAATCATTAATTAAATTTTCGTAATTATGTTAAAAACCTACTTTTGCAAACTAGTCCCTGGTTTTTTGCCCGATAGAAAACAAACTAGTCTAGGATAATTCTCTGGACTCTCTAGATCAATAATCATTGAAAAAAAATTGAACTTTTACATTTGGATGGCTATACTAGGGCCGTTTAAAAAAGAGGCGTGGCAAAATACACTCAAAAACCTATAAATCCTAAGGGGAAGCTCAAAAATTCACGAAAATTGATGGGTACATGTGGCATAACATGCTGATGAAGCATGCAAAGTTTTAAAGAGATCGGACTATAGGTGGCGCTATAACTGTCAAAAAGCTTTAAAAACCATGCATTTCCTATGGTAAATTGCCTATATTGGCTGTAAATGGACTTTTCCATCTATTATTTCAGTGTTTAAAAACTTGCTAAATAAAACTTAATGTCTTTAATGCCTATGTGTTTAAAAGGCCTTAAAAGCTTGAACCCCGCTAAATGCTGCTTGCAGCTTTAATTATTATTATTATTATTATTATTATTCTCCGATAAAACGCATCGTGCAGACCAAACCGTAAGGGCTAGAGACTTGAAACTTTACCCGAAGGTAGTCCAAAAATCGAGGAGAGGTTATCAAATTATGGGCCAGATTGGCCTATAGGTGGCGCTATAGCAATCAATTGCGAGAAAGGGCTCATAACTCCTAAACCGTTTGGTCCACACTCAAGTGTTTTATATCATTGGAAAGCTGAGTCATTGATGAACAAAACGTATATCTCCAATTTTATTTCCGTCATGAAAAATTTTCCGCCATTTTGAATTTTGTTGAAAATCTACTTTTGAGAACTAGTCCCTGGTTTTTTGACCGATCGGAACCAAACCAAGTTCAAAATGTTCTCTGGTGTCTAATTATCAATAGTTATCAAAAAAAAATTGAAATTTCGATTCATTTTTGCTAAAGGGCTTCAAAATGGACGTTCAGGGCGGAGCCTATTTTACTAAAAAGGCTATAACTCAAGAAGGAAATGAGATATCTTCACCAACCTTGGTACACGTGTGTATGGGCTCAGTCTTTGGTCACGATAAAAATATCGCGACAATTGGCCACTTGGTGGCGCTATAACATGAAAAAAACACAAAAACGGCTATAACCACACGACCGCTAGTCCGATTGACTTGAAAATTGGTATGCGGTGTCGTGGCCCAAGGTACCATCTATGTCTATGAGGACATTGGCGTATCTCAAAAAACATGGCCGCCATAGGCCAATGAAATTTGAGCACCTATTATGTTTATGGCTCTGTAATCATGTGGTGTTGCATACATCCGCAAATTATGCATATCATATGATAGATCTCCTCATGTTGAACAACTTTGCCTCTAGGGCCATTGCTGTCAATCAAATCGTTAATTAAATTTTCGTAATTATGTTAAAAACCTACTTTTGTGAACTTGACCCTGGTTTTTTGCCCGATCAGAACCAAACAAGTCTAGGACAGTTGTCTGGACGCTCTAGATCAATAACTATCAAAAAAAGTTGAACTTTTGCATTTGGATGGCTATAACAGGGCCATTTAAAAAAGAGGCGTGGCAAAATACACTCAAATGCCTATAAATCCTAAGGGGAAACTCAAAACTTCACGAAAATCGTTGGGTACATGTGGCATAACATGCTGATGAAGCATGCAATGTTTTAAAGAGATCGGACTATAGGTGGCGCTATAACTGTGAAAAAGCTTTAAAAACCATGCATTTCCTATGGTAAATTGCCTATATTGGCTGTAAATGGACTTTTCCATCTATTATTTTAGTGTTTAAAACCTTGTTAAATAAAACTTAATGTCTTTAATGCCTATGTGCTTAAAAGGCCTTAAAGGCTTGAACCCCGCTAAATGCTGCTTGCAGCTTTAATTATTATTATTATTATTATTATTCTGCCGTAAAACTCATCGTGCAGACCAAACCGTAAGGGCTAGAGACTTGAAACTTTGTCAATAGGTAGTCCAAAAATCGAGGAAAGGTTATCAAATTATGAGCCAGATTGGCCAATAGGTGGCGCTATAGCAATCAATTGCGCAAAAGGGCTCATAACTCCTAAACCGTTTGGTCCACTCTCAAGTGTCTTATATCATTGGAAAGCTGAGACCTTGGCGAACAAAACGTATATCTCCGATTTCATTTCCGTCATGAAAATTTTTCCGCCATTTTGAATTTTGTCAAAAACCTACTTTTGCGAACTAGTCCCTGGTTTTTTGACATATCGGAACCAAACCAGTGCCAAAATGTTCTGTCTAGTCTGAATATCAATAATTATCAAAAAAAAGTTGAAATTTTGAATCATGAACGAAAAGGGGCGTGGAAATGTACATTTAAGGCGGAGCCTATTTTACTAAAGAGGCTATAACTCCAGCAAGAAATGAGATATATTCACCAAACTTGGTACACATGTTTATGGGCTCATTCTTTGGTCACGATAAAAAAATCGCGACGATTGGCCACTTGGTGGCGCTATAACATGGAAAAAACACAAAAAGGGTTATAACCACGCGACCGCTAGTCCGATTGACTTGGAAATTGGTAAGCAGTGTCTTGGCCCAAGGTACCATGTATGTCTATGAGAACATTGGCGTATCTCAAAAAACATGGCCGCCATCGGCCAATGAAATTTGAGCACCTATTAGACAGGGTTAACGGAGATCGATCAGAACGAAACTCAGTAGGCATGTTTGACTCATGGTCCTAGAGGTCTGTAAGAATTTTGAAAGAAATCGGCCACTAGTTGGCACTAACGAATTTTATGGCTCTGTAATCGCGTGGCGTTGCACACATCGGCAAAATATGCATATCATATGATAGATCTCCTCATGTTGAACAACTTTGCCTCTAGAACCATTGCTGTCAATCAAATCATTAAATAAATATTTGCAATTATGTTAAAAACCTACTTTTGCGAACTAGTCCCTGGTTTTTTGCCCAATCAGAACCAAACCAGTCTAGGACAATTCTCTGGACTCTCTAGATCAATAATTATCAAAAAAAGTTGATCTTTTGCATCTGTATGGCTATAACAGGGCCATTTAGAAAAGAGGTGTGGCAAAATACACTCAAAAGCCTATAAATCCTAAGGGAAAACTCAAAACTTCACGAAAATTGTTCGGTATATGTGGCATAACATGTTGAAGACACATGCAAAGTTTTATGGAGATCGGAGTATAGGGGGCGCTATAAGTGTTAAAAAGCTTTGAAAACCATGTATTCCCTATGATGAATTGCCTGTAAATTGTATTTTCCATCTCTGTAATCAGGTGGGGTTAAAACAGCCACATAATATGCATATATTATGATAGATCTTCTCATACTGAACTACTTTGCCTCTATAACCAATACTGTCAATCAAATCTTTATTTAAATATTCACATTTATGTTAAAAACCTTGTTTTGCAAACTAGTCCTAGGTTTTTTGCCTGATCGGAACCAAACCACAGCAGTATGATTCTCTGCACTCTCCTGATCAATTCATATTTAGACTTTATAAAGTCATTATTATAATATTTAAAATCACATTTTGTCAGTTTATCACTTCATTTCACCTGATATCTCTCAAATTCATTCAGTGCTTAAAAGCCTTTCATGCAAAAGGTGTCAATTGCTTAAAAACCTTAAATGGCTTGAACCCCGATAAATGCTGCTCGCAGCTTTAATTATTATTATTATTATTATTCTCCGCTAAAACGCATCGTGCAGCCCAAACCGTAAAGCGTGGAACTTTGAAACTTTGTCAGATGGTAGTCCTCAATTTGGGGAGAACCTCAGAAAGTATGACCCCGATTGGCCAATAGGTGGCGCTACAGCAACCAAATGCGCAAAAAGGGTCATAACTCCTAAACCCTTTGGTCCACAATCAAGTGTCTTATATCATTGGAAAGCTGAGTCCTTGGCGAACAAAACGTATATCTCCGATTTCATTTCCGTCATGAAAATTTTTCCGCCATTTTGAATTTTGTCGAAAAACTACTTTTGCGAACTAGTCCCTGGATTTTTGACCGATCGAAACCAAACCAGTGTCAAAATGTTCTCTGTAGTCTGAATATCAATATTCATTGAGAAAAAGTTGAAATTTCGATTCACGGTTGCTAAGGGGTGGAAAAAGAATGTTGTGGGCGGAGCCTATTTTACTAAAAAGGCTATAACTCAAGAAGGAAATGAGATATCTTCACCAAACTTGGTAGACATGTGTATGGGCTCATTCTTTGGTCACGATAAAAAAATCGCGACGATTGGCCACTTGGTGGCGCTATAACATGGAAAAAACACAAAAAGGGCTATAACCACGCGACCGCTAGTCCGATTGACTGGAAAATTGGTATGCAATGTCTTGGCCCAAGGTACCATGTCTGTCTATGAGAACATTGGCGTATCTCAAAAAACATGGCCGCCATCGGCCAATGAAATTTGAGCACCTATTAGACAGGGTTAAAGGAGGTCGATCGGAACAAAACTCAGTGGGCATGTTTAACTCATGGTCCTAGAGGTCTGTAAGAATTTTGAAAGAAATCGGCCACTAGCTGGCGCTAACGAGTTTTATGGCTCTGCAATCACGTGGCGTTGCACACATCGGCAAAATATGCATATCATATGATAGATCTCCTCATGTTGAACAACTTTGCCTCCAGAACCATTGCTGTCAATCAAATCATTAAATAAATATTTGCAATTATGTTATAAACCTACTTTTGCGAACTAGTCCCTGGTTTTTTGCCCAATCAGAACCAAACCAGTCTTGGACAATTCTCTGGACTCTCTAGATCAATAATTATCAAAAAAAGTTGATTTTTTGCATTTGGATGGCTATAACAGGGCCATTTAGAAAAGAGGCGTGGCAAAATACACTCAAAAGCCTATAAATCCTAAGGGAAAACTCAAAACTTCACGGAAATTGTTGGGTATATGTGGCATAACATGTTGAAGACACATGCAAAGTTTTATGGAGATCGGAGTATAGGGGGCGCTATAAGTGTTAAAAAGCTTTGAAAACCATGTATTCCCTATGGTGAATCTGTGTAATCAGGTGGGGTTAAAACAGCCACATAATATGCATATATTATGATAGATCTTCTCATACTGAACAACTTTGCCTCTATAACCAATACTGTCAATCAAATCTTTATTTAAATATTCACAATTATGTTAAAAACCTCGTTTTGCAAACTAGTCCTAGGTTTTTTGCCTGATCGGAACCAAACCACAGCAGTATGATTCTCTGCACTCTCCTGATCAATTCATATTTAGACTTTATAAAGTCATTATTATAATATTTAAAATCACATTTTGTCAGTTTATCACTTCATTTCACCTGATATCTCTCAAATTCATTCAGTGCTTAAAAGCCTTTCATGCAAAAGGTGTCAAATGCTTAAAAACCTTAAATGGCTTGAACCCCGCTAAATGCTGCTCGCAGCTTTAATTATTAGGGGTTCAAGCATGAAATGCTGAAACCCTATTGTAATTGTACTGATTTTTAGGGGTTCAAGCACGAAGTGCTGAACACCTATTGTATTTGTGCTGATTTTTAGGGGTTCAAGCATGAAATGCTGAAACCCTATTGTAATTGTACCGATTTTTAGGGGTTCAAGCATGAAATGCTGAAACCCTATTGTAATTGTACTGATTTTTATTATTATTATTATTCTGCCGTAAAACGCATCGTGCAGACCAAACCGTAAATGCTAGAGACTTCAAACTTTGTCAATAGGTAGTCCAAAAATCGAGGAGAGGTTATCAAATTGGGAGCCAGATTGGCCAATAGGTGGCGCTACAGCGACCAAAAACGCGAAATGGCTCATAACTCCTAAACCGTTGCTTCTAAGGGTCAAGTGTCTTATATCATTGGAAAGCTGAGACCATGACGAACAAAACGTATATCTCCGATTTCATTTCCGGTATGCAAATTTTTCCGCCATTTTGAATTTTGTCAAAAACCTACTTTTGTGAACTAGTCCCTGGTTTTTTGACATATCGGAACCAAACCAGTGCCAAAATGTTCTCTTTAGTCTGAATATCAATAATTATCAAAAAAAAGTTGAAATTTTGACTCATGAACGAAAAGGGGCGTGGAAATGTACGTTTAAGGCGGAGCCTATTTTATTAAAGAGGCTATAACTCCAGCAAGAAATGAGATATCTTCACCAAACTTGGTACACATGTTTATGGGCTCAGTCTTTGGTCACGATAAAAAAAATCGCGACGATTGGCCACTTGGTGGCGCTATAACATGGAAAAAACACAAAAAGGGCTATAACCACGCGACCGCTAGTCCGATTGACTTGAAAATTGGTAAACAGTGTCTTGGCCCAAGGTACCATGTCTGTCTATGAGAACATTGGCGTATCTCAAAAAACATGGCCGCCATCGGCCAATGAAATTTGAGCACCTATTAGACAGGGTTAACGGAGGTCCATCGGAACGAAACTCAGTGGGCATGTTTGACTCATGGTCTTAGAGGTCTGTAAGAATTTTGAAAGAAATCGGCCACTAGTTGGCGCTAACCCAAAAGAGAAGCTCAAAAATTCACGAAAATTGTTGGGTATATGTGGCATGACATGCTGATGAAGCATGCAAAGTTTTAAAGAGATCGGACTATAGGTGGCGCTATAACTGTTAAAAAGCTTTAAAAACCATGCATTTCCTATGGTAAATTGCCTATATTGGCTGTGAATGGACTTTTCCATCTATTATTTCAGTGTTTAAAATTTTGCTAAATAAAACTTAATGTCTTTAATGCCTATGTGCTTAAAAGGCCTTAAAGGCTTGTTATTAGGGGTTCAAGCACGAAGTGCTGAACACCTATTGTATTTGTACTGATTTTTATTATTAGGGGTTCAAGCACGAAGTGCTGAACACCTATTGTATTTGTACTGATTAGGGGTTCAAGCACGAAGTGCTGAACACCTATTGTATTTGTACTGATTTTTATTAGGGGTTCAAGCACGAAGTGCTGAACACCTATTGTATTTGTACTGATTTTTAGGGGTTCAAGCACGAAGTGCTGAACACCTATTGTATTTGTACTGATTTTTATTATTATTAGGGGTTCAAGCATGAAATGCTGAAACCCTATTGTAATTGTACCGATTTTTATTATTATTATTATTATTCTGCCGTAAAACTCATCGTGCAGACCAAACCGTAAGGCCTAGAGACTTGAAACTTTGTCAATAGGTAGTCCAAAAATCGAGGAGAGGTTCTCAAATTATGAGCCAGATTGGCCAATAGGTGGCGCTATAGCGCAAAAAACAAAAAAAAGTCACTATTTTGCTTATATCTCAAAAACCCATTGTCGCACAATCAAGTGTCTTACATCATTGGAATCCTTGGCTCAAGCCGAACAAAAAACATAGGAGGTATTTTATTTCCGGTATGCAAATTTTTCCGCCATTTTGAATTTTGTCAAAAACCTACTTTTGCGAACTAGTCCCTGGTTTTTTGACATATCAGAACCAAACCAGTGCCAAAATGTTCTGTCTGGTCTGAATATCAATAATTATCAAAAAAAAGTTGAAATTTTGACTCATGAACGAAAAGGGGCGTGGAAATGTACATTTAAGGCGGAGCCTATTTTACTAAAGAGGCTATAACTCAAGAAGGAAATGAGATATCTTCACCAAACTTGGTACACATGTGTATGGACTCATTCTGAGGTCAGGATAAAAAAAACGTGAAGATTGACCACTTGGTGGCGCTATAATGTGGAAAAAACATGATAATAGCTATAACCACGCGACCGCTAGTCCGATTGACCTGAAAATTGGTATGCTGTGTCTTGGCCCAAGCTACCATGTATGTGTATGAGGACATTGGTGTATCTCAAAAAACATGGCCGTCATAGACCAATGAATTTTGAGCACCTATTAGACAAGGTTAATGGAGGTTGATCAGAACGAAACTCAGTTGGCATGTTTGACTCATGGCCCTAGAGGTTTGTAAGAATTTTGAAAGAAATCGGCCACTAGTTGGCGCTAACGAGTTTTATGGTTCTGAAATCACGTGGTGTTGCACATATCCATGAAATATGCATATCATATGATAGATCTCCTCATGATGAACAACTTTGCCTCTAGAACCATTGCTGTCAATAAAATTGTTAAATAAATATTTGCAATTATGTTAAAAACCTACTTTTGCGAACTAGTCCCTGGTTTTTTGCCCAATCAGAACCAAACCAGTCTAGGAAAATTCTCTGGACTCTCTAGATCAATAATTATCAAAAAAAGTTGATTTTTTTGCATTTGGATGGCTATAACAGGGCCATTTAGAAAAAAGGCGTGGCAAAATACACTCAAAAGCCTATAAATCCTAAGGGGAAACTCAAAACTTCACGAAAATTGTTGGGTATATGTGGCATAACATGTTGAAGACACATGCAAAGTTTTATAGAGATCGGAGTATAGGGGGCGCTATAAGTGTTAAAAAGCTTTGAAAACCATGTATTCCCTATGGTGAATCTCTGTAATCAGGTGGGGTTAAAACCGCCACATAATATGCATATGTTATGATAGATCTTCTCATACTGAACAACTTTGCCTCTATAACCAATACTGTCAATCAAATCTTTATTTAAATATTCACAATTATGTTAAAAACTTCGTTTTGCAAACTAGTCCTAGGTTTTTTCCCTGATCGGAACCAAACCACAGCAGTATGATTCTCTGCACTCTCCTGATCAATTCATATTTCGACTTTATAAAGTCACTATTATAATATTTAAAATCACATTTTGTCAGTTTATCACTTCATTTCACCTGATATCTCTCAAATTCATTCAGTGCTTAAAAGCCTTTCATGCAAAAGGTGTCAAATGCTTAAAGACCTTAAATGGCTTGAACCCCGCTAAATGCTGCTCGCAGCTTTAATTATTATTATTATTATTATTCTGCCGTAAAACTCATCGTGCAGACCAAACCGTAAGGCCTAGAGACTTGAAACTTTGTCAATAGGTAGTCCAAAAATCGAGGAGAGGTTCTCAAATTATGAGCCAGATTGGCCAATAGGTGGCGCTATAGCGCAAAAAACAAAAAAAAGTCACTATTTTGCTTATATCTCAAAAACCCATTGTCGCACAATCAAGTGTCTTACATCATTGGAATCCTTGGCTCAAGCCGAACAAAAAACATAGGAGGTATTTTATTTCCGGTATGCAAATTTTTCCGCCATTTTGAATTTTGTCAAAAACCTACTTTTGCGAACTAGTCCCTGGTTTTTTGACATATCGGAACCAAACCAGTGCCAAAATGTTCTCTCTAGCCTGAATATCAATAATTATCAAAAAAAAGTTGAAATTTTGACTCATGGACGAAAAGGGGCGTGGAAATGTACATTTAAGGCGGAGCCTATTTTACTAAAGAAGCTATAACTCAAGAACGAAATGAGATATATTCACCAAACTTGGTACACATGTGTATGGGCTCATTCTGAGGTCAGGATAAAAAAATTGCGAAGATTGACCACTTGGTGGCGCTATAATGTGGAAAAAACATAACAATGGTTATAACCATGCGACCGCTAGTCCGATTGACCTGAAAATTGGTAAGCAGTGTCTTGGCCCAAGGTACCATGTCTGTCTATGAGGATATTGGTGTATCTCAAAAAAACATGGCCGCCATCGACCAATGAATTTTGAGCACCTATTAGACAAGGTTAATGGACGATGATCGGAACGAAACTCGGTGGGCATGTTTGACTCATGGTCATAGAGGTCTGTAAGAATTTTGAAAGAAATCGGCCACTAGTTGGCGCTAACGAGTTTTATGGCTCTGTAATCACGTGGTGTTAAACACATCGGCAAAATACGCATATCATATGATAGTTCTCCTCATGCTGAACTACTTTGCCTCTAGAACCATTGCTGTCAATCAAATTATTAATTAAATTTTTGTAATTATGTTAAAAACCTACTTTTGCGAACTAGTCCCTGGTTTTTTGCCCAATCAGAACCAAACCAGTCTAGGATAATTCTCTGGACTCTCTAGATTAATAATTATCAAAAAAAGTGGATTTTTTGCATTTGGATGGCTATAACAGGGCCATTTAGAAAAGAGGCGTGGCAAAATACACTCAAAAGCCTATAAATCCTAAGGGAAAACTCAAAACTTCATGAAAATTGTTGGGTATATGTGGAATAACATGTTGAAGACGCATGCAAAGTTTCATGGAAATCGGAGTATAGGTGGCGCTATAAGTGTTAAAAAGCTTTGAAAACCATGTATTCCTATGGTGAATTGCCTGTATTGGCTATAAATGGTATTTTCCATCTCTGTAATCAGGTGGGGTTAAAACAGCCACATAATATGCATATATTATGATAGATGTTCTCATACTGAACAACTTTGCCTCTAAAACCAATACTGTCAATCAAATCTTTATTTAAATATTCACAACTATGTTAAAAACCTCGTTTTGCAAACTAGTCCTTGGTTTTTTGCCTGATCGGAACCAAACCACAGCAGTATGATTCTCTGGACTCTCCTGATCAATAGTTGTCAAAAACATGTTGAACTTTACACTTTGGGTAGCTATAACAGGATCATTTGGAGAATAGGTGTGGTAAAACATGCTCAAAAGCCTATTAATCCTGAAAGAAAAATCAAAATTTCACAAAAATAGGTAGGCAAATGCAACATGTGACTCTAAAGAAGCATGCAACTTTTCATGGAGATCGGGCGTTAAATGCCTCTATAACAGTAAAAAAGGTGACAGTGCAAATGCGTATATGGCATATTACCTAAAATTGCCACCGGAGGCCAGCAGAGGACCAGTCATTGGTTCATTCTGTCCACTGAGCATAAACTTTAAAAAACATTATAATAGCATTTCAAATTATATTTTGTCAGTGTTACCAATTAATTTGTTCATTTGATTTATGTTTCACAAATAATTATTATATTACAATAAAAATAATGCCGGAAAATGTTTTAAAATGGGAAAACCTGGAATAAGCTAGTTGTTACCTATCATTTATTTCAAATATCTGTATCTTCAACAATATGTGCATGTGAGAAAAGCATGTTTGATTGCATTAACTTGGAAAATGTGCTCATTTAAAATGAAAATGAGCCAATGAGTGGTGCTCTGCTGCCACCTGCTGGCTCATATAGTCATTTTGTCATACTATTTACTGATCATGTTCTATAATTCCTATTTAGACAATGTAAAGTCACTTTTACAACATTTACAATCACATTTTGTCAAAATAATTTATTTCAAATATATCTGCAACTAAATTAAAGTTTAAATGAGTTAACATGAAAAATGTGCCTATTACATATTCCTTACAATTACAATTACAAAACCACCAGAGGGCAGCAGAAGAGCACTCATTGGTTCATTCTGCTCACAAAGCATATAAATAAACGTTTTAAAATCATTAAAATAATATTGCAAATAAAATGTTCTCAATGTTTACCAGTTTGATGTGTTTTTTAACAATAATATTACATTACAAATAAAATAACACCTGAAATTAAAGGGGAAAACAATGACTAAGCAATTTGTTATCTATCATTTATTTCAAATATCTATATAAGCATTATTTAATTTATTCATATGTAAAACAGAAGTGTGTGTGTGTGTGTGTGTGTGTGTGTGTGTGTGTGTGTGTGTGTGTGTGTGTGTGTGTGTGTGTCTCTGTCATGCTAGCAAACAGCATTTGCAACATGCTACACACGCTAGCAGTGATTAGTAAAGTGTTAAATCAGGCAAAGAACATAGTAAGAACTCTATAAACATTATAGTAACCATCTGTGACAACTAACAACTGACAAGCAACACCATAACAACCATCAAGAACAACCTAGCAACCACCTAGCAGCATGTTAATCCTGTTAGCAAAGTAAAATAGTAATTTTGTCATACTATTTATTAATATTGTTCTATAATTCATATTTGGACTTAATAAAGTCACTATTATAATATTTAAAATCACATTTTGCCATTTTATCACTTCATTTCACCTGATATCTCTCAAATTCATTCAGTGCTTAAAAACCTTTCATGCAAAAGGTGTCAAATGCTTAAAGACCTTAAATGGCTTGAACCCCGCTAAATGCTGCTCGCAGCTTTAATTATTATTAGGGGTTCAAGCACGAAGTGCTGAACACCTATTGTATTTGTGCTGATTTTTATTATTATTATTATTATTATTATTATTATTAGGGGTTCAAGCACGAAGTGCTGAAACCCTATTGTAATTGTACTGATTTTTATTATTATTATTATTATTATTATTATTCTCCGCTAAAACGCATCGTGCAGACCAAACCGTAAGAGCTGGAAATTTGAAACTTTGTCAGATGGTAGTACTCATGTTGGGGAGACCCTGAGAAGCTATGACCCCAATTGGCCCATAGGTGGCGCTATAGCAATCAATTGCGAGAAAAGGCTCATAACTCCTAAACCGTTTGGTCCACACTCAAGTGTCATATATCATTGGAAAGCTGAGTCCTTGGCGAACAAAATGTATATCTCAGATTTTATTTACAGTATGCAAATTTTTCCGCCATTTTGAATTTTATTGAAAACCTACTTTTGCAAACTAGTCCCTGGTTTTTTGACCGATCGGAACCAAACCAAAGTCAAAATGTTCTCTGGTCTCTGTTTATCAATAGTTATCAAAAAAAAGTTGAAATTTCGATTCATTTATGCTAATTGGCTTCAAAATGGACGTTCAGGGCGGAGCCTATTTTACTAAAAAGGCTATAACTCAAGAAGGAAATGAGATATCGTCACCAAACTTGGTACACATGTATATCGGCTCAATTTGAGGTCACGATAAAAAAATCGCGATGATTGGCCACTTGGTGGCGCTATAATGTGAAAAAAACATGAAAAGGGCTATAACCACGCGACCGCTAGTCCGATTGACCTGAAAATTGGTATGCAGTGTCTTGGTCCAAGGCCCCATGTACGTCTATGAGGACATTGGCGTATCTCAAAAAACATGGCCGCCATCGGCCAATGAAATTTGAGCACCTATTAGATGGGGTTAACAGAGGCCGATCGGAACGAAACTTGATGGGCATGTTTGACTCATGGTCCTAGAGGTCTGTAAGAATTTTGAAAGAAATCGGCCACTAGTTGGCGCTAACGAGTTTTATGGCTCTGAAATCACGTGTTTTTTCACGCATCCACAAAATATGCATATCATATGATAGATCTCCTCATGCTGAACAAATTTGCCTCTGGAACCATTGCTGTCAATCAAATCATTAATTAAATATTCACAATTATGTTAAAAACTTACTTTTGCAAACTAGTCCCTGGTTTTTTGACCGATCGGAACCAAACCAGTGTCAAAATGTTCTCTGGTCTCTGTTTATCAATAGTTATCGAAAAAAAGTTGAAATTTCCATTCATTTTTGCTAATTGGCTTCAAAATGGACGTTCAGGGCGGAGCCTATTTTACTAAAAAGGCTATAACTCAAGAAGGAAATGAGATATCGTCACCAAACTTGGTACACATGTATATCGGCTCAATTTGAGGTCACGATAAAAATATTGCGACGATTGGCCACTTGGTGGCGCTATAATGTGAAAAAAACATGAAACGGGCTATAACCACGCGATCGCTAGTCCAGTTAACCTGAAAATTGGTATGCAGACATTGGCGTATCTCAAAAAACATGGCCGCCATCGGCCAATGAAATTTGAGCACCTATTAGACAAGGTTAACAGAGGCCGATCGGAACGAAACTTGGTGGGCATGTTTGACTCATGGTCCTAGAGGTCTGTAAGATTTTTGAAAGAAATCGGCCACTAGTTGGCGCTAACTCAAAAGGGAAGCTCAAAAATTCACGAAAATTGTTGGGTATATGTAGCATGACATGCTGATGAAGCATGAAAAGTTTTAAAGAGATCGGACTATAGGTGGCGCTATAACTGTTAAAAAGCTATAAAAACCATGCATTTTTATGGTAAATTGCCTATATTGGCTGTAAATGGACTTTTCCATCTATTATTTCAGTGTTTAAAATCTTGCTAAATAAAACTTAATGTCTTTAATGCCTATGTGCTTAAAAGGCCTTAAACGCTTGAACCCCGCTAAATGCTGCTTGCAGCTTTAATTATTATTATTATTATTCTGCCGTAAAACTCATCGTGCAGACCAAACTGTAAGGGCTAGAGACTTGAAACTTTGTCAATAGGTAGTCCAAAAATCGAGGAAAGGTTATCAAATTATGAGCCAGATTGGCCAATAGGTGGCGCTATAGCAATCAATTGCGCAAAAGGGCTCATAACTCCTAAACCGTTTGGTCCACACTCAAGTGTCTTATATCATTGGAAAGCTGAGACTTTGGCGAACAAAACGTATATCTCCGATTTCATTTCCGTCATGAAAATTTTTCCGCCATTTTGAATTTTGTCAAAAACCTACTTTTGCAAACTAGTCCCTGGTTTTTTGACATATCGGAACCAAACCAGTGCCAAAATGTTCTGTCTAGTCTGAATATCAATAATTATCAAAAAAAAAGTTGAAATTTTGACTCATGAACGAAAAGGGGCGTGGAAATGTACATTCAAGGCGGAGCCTATTTTACTAAAGAGGCTATAACTCCAGCAAGAAATGAGATATCTTCACCAAACTTGGTACACATGTTTATGGGCTCAGTTTTTGGTCACGATAAAAAAATCGCGACGATTGGCCACTTGGTGGCGCTATAACATGGAAAAAACACAAAAAGGGCTATAACCACGCGACCGCTAGTCCGATTGACTTGAAAATTGGTAAGCAGTGTCTTGGCCCAAGGTACCATGTCTGTCTATGAGAACATTGGCGTATCTAAAAAAACATGGCCGCCATCGGCCAATGAAATTTGAGCACCTATTAGACAGGGTTAACGGAGGTCGACCGGAACGAAACTCAGTAGGCATGTTTGACTCATGGTCCTAGAGGTCTGTAAGAATTTTGAAAGAAATCGGCCACTAGTTGGCGCTAACGAGTTTTATGGCTCTGCAATCACGTGGTGTTGCACACATCGGCAAAATATGCATATCATATGATAGATCTCCTCATGTTGAACAACTTTGCCTCTAGAATCATTTCGGTCAATCAAATTGTTAAATAAATATTTGCAAAAATGTTAAAAACCTACTTTTGCGAACTAGTCCCTGGTTTTTTGCGCAATCAGAACCAAACCAGTCTAGGACAATTCTCTGGACTCTCTAGATCAATAATTATCAAAAAAAAGTTGATTTCTTGCCTTTGGATGGCTATAACAGAGCCATTTAGAAAAGAGGCGTGGCAAAATACACTCAAAAGCCTATAAATCCTAAGAGGAAACTCAAAACTTCACGAAAATTGTTGGGTATATGTGGCATAACATGTTGAAGACACATGCAATGTTTTATGGAGATCGGAGTATAGGGGGCGCTATAAGTGTTAAAAAGCTTTGAAAACCATGTATTCCCTATGGTGAATCTCTGTAATCAGGTGGGGTTAAAACAGCCACATAATATGCATATATTATGATAGATCTTCTCATACTGAACAACTTTGCCTCTATAACCAATACTGTCAATCAAATATTTATTTAAATATTCACAATTATGTTAAAAACCTCGTTTTGCAAATTAGTCCTTGGTTTATTGCCTGATCGGAACCAAACCACAGCAGTATGATTCTCTGCACTCTCCTGATCAATTCATATTTAGACTTTATAAAGTCATTATTATAATATTTAAAATCACATTTTGTCAGTTTATCACTTCATTTCACCTGATATCTCTCAAATTCATTCAGTGCTTAAAAGCCTTTCATGCAAAAGGTGTCAAATGCTTAAAAACCTTAAATGGCTTGAACCCCGCTAAATGCTGCTCGCAGCTTTAATTAGGGGTTCAAGCACGAAGTGCTGAACACCTATTGTATTTGTGCTGATTTTTATTATTATTATTATTAGGGGTTCAAGCACGAAGTGCTGAACACCTATTGTATTTGTACTGATTTTTATTATTAGGGGTTCAAGCACGAAGTGCTGAACACCTATTGTATTTGTACTGATTTTTATTATTATTATTATTATTATTATTATTCAGCCGAAAAACGCATCGTGCAGACCAAACTGTAAGGGCTAGAGACTTGAAACTTGGCCAATAGGTAGTACAAAAATCGAGGAGAGGTTATCAAATTATGAGCCAGATTGGCCCATAGGTGGCGCTATAGCAACCAAAAACGCGAAAGGGCTCATAACTCCTAAACCGTTGCTCCTAAGGGTCAAGTGTCCTATATCATTGGAAAGCTGAGACCATGACGAACAAAACGTATATCTCCGATTTCATTTCCGTCATTAAAAATTTTCCGCCATTTTGAATTTTGTTGAAAACCTACTTTTGCGAACTAGTCCCTGGTTTTTTGACCGATCGGAACCAAACCAGTGCCCAAATGTTGTCTGTAGTCTCAATATGAATATTCATTGAGAAAAAGTTGAAATTTCGATTCACGAAAGATAAGTGGATTCAAAATGGATGCTCAGGGCGGAGCCTATTTTACTAAAAAAACTATAACTCAAAAACGAAATGAGATATCTTCACCAAACTTGGATCACATGTGTATGGGATCATTCTTTGGTCTCGATAAAAAAATCGCGACGATTGACCACTTGGTGGCGCTATAATGTGAAAAAAACATGAAAATAGCTATAACCACACGACCGCTAGTCCGATTGACCTGAAAATTGGTATGCAGTGTCTTGGCCCAAGGTTCCATGTATGTCTATGAGGACATTGGCATATCTTAAAAAATATGGCCGCTATCGGCCAATGAAATTTGAGCACCTATAAGACAAGGGTAACGAAGGCTGATCGGAACAAAACTTGATGGGCATGTTTGACTCATGGCACTAGAGGTCTGTAAGAATTTTGAAAGAAATCGGCCACTAGTTGGCGCTAACGAGTTTTATGGCTCTGTAATCACGTGGTGTGGCACCCATCCACAAAATATGCATATCACCTGATAGATCTCCTCATGTTGAACAACTTTGCCTCTAGAACTATTGCTGTCAATCATATCATTAATTAAATATTTGCAACTATGTTAAAAACCTACTTTTGCAAACTAGTCCCTGGTTTTTTCCCCGATCGGAACCAAACCAATCTAGGGCAATTCTCTAGACTCTCTAGATAAATATTCATTGAAAAAAATTGAACTTTTGAATTTGGATGACTATAACAGGGTCATTTAAAAAGAGGGGGCCTGGCAAAGCATGCTCAAAAACCTATTAATCCTGAATGAAAACTACAAACTTCACAAAAATAGGTGGGCACGTGCAGAATATTACTCTAAAGAAGCATGAAAAATTTCATGGAGATCGGGCAATATATGCCTCTATAAAAGTGAGAAATGTGATGAGGTACCATTGCTTTAAATGGTGTGTTCCCAAAAATTGCTATAATAAACGGCCACCAGAGGGCAGCAGAAGACCACTCATTGGTTCATTCTGGTCAGTAAGCCAGTTTAGAAAATCATTATAACTACATTGCAAATGACATTTTGACAATGTTGACCAATTAATTTGTTCATACTAGAACGTGGTAAATCACAATAGAATCATGGTAAATCATACTACAATGTGGTAAATTGTGGTAAATCATGGTAAACTATGGTAAATCACTATAGAATCATAGTAAATCATACTAGAACGTGGTAAATCATGGTAAACCATGCCAGAACATGGTAAATCGTGTTAAACTATGGTAAACCATGCTAGAATCATGGTAAATCATACTAGAACATGGTAAATCATAGTAATATATGCTAGAATCATTGTAAATCATACTAGAACGTGGTAAATCGTGGTAATATATGCTAGAATCATGGTAAATCATACTAGAACGTGGTAAATCATAGTAATATATGCTAGAATGATGGTAAATCATACTAGAACATGGTAAATCATAGTAATATATGCTAGAATCATGGTAAATCATTTTTTTTATGGAATACGCTAGAATCTTGGTAAATCATACTAGAATGTGGTAAATCATGGTAATATATGCTAGAATCATGGTAAATCATACTAGAACGTGGTAAATCATGGTAAACTATGGTAAATCACAATAGAATCATAGTACATCATTCTAGAACGTGGTAAATCATGGTAAACCATGCTAGAATGTGGTAAATCATGGTAATATATGCTAGAATCATGGTAAATCAAAATACAACGTGGTAAATTATGGTAAACTATGGTAAATCACAATAGAATCATGGTACATCATTCTAGAACGTGGTAAATCATGGTAAACTATGGTAAATCACAATAGAATCATAGTAAATCATACTAAAATGTGGTAAATCATGGTAAACCATGCCAGAACATGGTAAATCATGGTAAACCATGCTAGAATGTGGTAAATCATGGTAATATATGCTAGAATCATGGTAAATCAAAATACAACGTGGTAAATCATGGTAAACTATGGTAAATCACAATAGAATCATGGTACATCATTCTAGAACGTGGTAAATCATGGTAAACTATGGTAAATCACAATAGAATCATAGTAAATCATACTAAAATGTGGTAAATCATGGTAAACCATGCTAGAACATGGTAAATCATGGTAAAATATGCTAGAATCATGGTAAATCATAATACAACATGGTAAACTATGGTAAATCACAATAAAATCATGGTAAATCATACTAGATTGTGGTAAACTATAGTAAATCACAAAATAATCATGGTTAATCATACTAGAATGGGGTAAATTGTGGTAAACTATGGTAAATCATAATAGAATCATGGTAAATGAAACTGAGCCAATGAATGTTTCTCTGCTGCCACCCTACTGGTTAAATTAGTCATTTTGTTCTATAATTCATAGACTTTAGACTTTGTAAAGTCACTATTATAACATTTAAAAATCACATTTTGTCAGTTTATCACTTCATTTCACCTGATATCTCTCAAATTCATTCAGTGCTTAAAAACCTTTCATGCAAAAGGCGTCAAATGCTTTAAATACCTACTTTTGCGAACTAGTCCCTGGTTTTTTGCCCAATCGGAACCAAACCAGTGCCAAAATGTTCTCTGTAGTCTGAATATCAATATTCATTGAGAAAAGTAGAAATTTCGATTTCTGGTTGCTAAGGGGTGGAAAAAGAATGTTGTGGGCGGAGCCTATTTTACTAAAAAGGCTATAACTTAAGAAGGAATTGAGATATCTTCACCAAACTTGGTACACATGTGTATGGGCTCATTTTTTGGTCTCGATAAAAAAATTGCGACGTTTGACCAGTTGGTGGCGCTATAATGTGAAAAAAACAACGACCGCTAGTCCGATTGACCTGAAAATTGGTATACAGTGTCTTGGCCCAAGTTACTATATAAGTCTATGAGGACATTGGAGTATCTCAAAAAACATGGCCGCCATCAGCCAATGAATTTTGAGCACCTATTAGATGGGGTTAACGGAGGTCGATCGGAACGAAACTCGGTGGGCATGTTTGACTCATGGTCCTAGAGGTCTGTAAGAATTTTGAAAGAAATCGGCCACTAGTTGGCGCTAACCAAAAAGGGAAGCTCAAAAATTCACGAAAATTGTTGGGTATATGTGGCATGACATGCTGATGAAGCATGCAAAGTTTTGAAGAGATCGGACTATAGGTGGCGCTATAACTGTTAAAAAGCTTTAAAAACCATGCATTTCCTATGGTAAATTGCCTATATTGGCTGTGAATGGACTTTTCCATCTATTATTTCAGTGTTTAAAATCTTGCTAAATAAAACTTAATGTCTTTAATGCCTATGTGCTTTAAAGGCCTTAAACGCTTGAACCCCGCTAAATGCTGCTTGCAGCTTTAATTATTATTATTATTATTATTATTCAGCCGAAAAACGCATCGTGCAGACCAAACTGTAAGGGCTAGAGACTTGAAACTTGGCCAATAGGTAGTACAAAAATCGAGGAGAGGTTATCAAATTATGAGCCAGATTGGCCCATAGGTGGCGCTATAGCAACCAAAAGCGCGAAAGGGCTCATAACTCCTAAACCGTTGCTCCTAAGGGTCAAGTGTCTTATATCATTGGAAAGCTGAGACCATGACGAAAAAAACGTATATCTCCGATTTCATTTCCGTCATTAAAAATTTTCCGCCATTTTGAATTTTGTCAAAATCCTACTTTTGCGAACTAGTCCCTGGTTTTTTGACCAATTGGAACCAAACCTGTGCAGAAATGTTGTCTGTAGTCTCAATATCAATATTCATTGACAAAAAGTTGAAATTTCGATTCACGGAAGATAAGGGGATTCAAAATGGACGCTCAGGGCGGAGCCTATTTTACTAAAAAGACTATAACTCAAAAATGAAATGAGATATCTTCACCAAACTTGGTACACATGTGCATGGGCTCAATTTGAGGTCACGATAAAAAAATCGCGATGATTGGCCACTTGGTGGCGCTATAATGTGAAAAAAACATGAAAATAGCTATAACCACGCGACTGCTAGTCCGATTCACCTGAAAATGGGCAAGCATTGTCTTGGTCCAAGGCCCCATGTATGTCTATGAGAACATCGGCGTATCTCAAAAAACATGGCCGCTATCGGCCAATTAAATTTGAGCACCTATAATACAAGGTTAACGGAGGCTGATCGGAACAAAACTTGATGGGCATGTTTGACTCATGGCCCTAGAGGTCTGTAAGAATTTTGAAAGAAATCGGCCACTAGTTGGCGCTAACGAGTTTTATGGCTCTGTAATCACGTGGTGTTGCACACATCGGCAAAATATGCATATCATATGATAGATCTCCTCATGTTGAACAACTTTGCCTCTAGAACCATTGCTGTCAGTCAAATCATTAATTCAATATTTGCAATTATGTTAAAAACCTACTTTTGCGAACTAGTCCCTGGTTTTTTGACCGATCGAAACCAAACCAGTGCCAAAATGTTCTCTGTAGTCTGATTATCAATATTCATTGAAAAAAAGTTGAAATTTCAATTTACGGTTGCTAAGGGGTGGAAAAAGAATGTTGTGGGCGGAGCCTATTTTACTAAAAAGGCTATAACTCAAGAAGGAAATGAGATATCTTCACCAAACTTGGAACACATGTGTATGGGCTCAATTGTTGGTCTCGATAAAAAAATCGCGATGTTTGACCAGTTGGTGGCGCTATAATGTGAAAAAAACAACGACCGCTAGTCCGATTGACCTGAAAATTGATATGCAGTGTCTTGGCCCAAGTTACTATATAAGTCTATGAGGACATTGGTGTATCTCAAAAAACATGGCCGCCATCAGCCAATGAATTTTAAACACCTATTAGATGGGGTTAACGGAGGTCGATCGGAACGAAACTCAGTGGACATGTTTGACTCATGGTCCTAGAGGTCTGTAAGAATTTTGAAAGAAATTGTGTTCAGTGTTTAAAATCTTGCTAAATAAAACTTAATGTCTTTAATGCCTATGTGCTTTAAAGGCCTTAAAGGCTTGAACCCCGCTAAATGCTGCTTGCAGCTTTAATTATTATTATTATTATTATTATTCTGCCGTAAAACTCATCGTGCAGACCAAACCGTAAATGCTAGAGACTTCAAACTTTGTCAATAGGTAGTCCAAAAATCGAGGAGAGGTTATCAAATTATGAGCCAGATTGGCCAATAGGTGGCGCTACAGCAACCAAAAACGCGAAATGGCTCATAACTCCTAAACCGTTCATCCTAAGGGTCAAGTGTCTTATATCATTGGAAAGCTGAGACCATGACGAACAAAACGTATATCTCCGATTTCATTTCCGGTATGCAAATTTTTCCGCCATTTTGAATTTTGTCAAAAACCTACTTTTGCGAACTAGTCCCTGGTTTTTTGACATATCGGAACCAAACCAGTGCCAAAATGTTCTGTCTAGTCTGAATATCAATAATTATCAAAAAAAAGTTGAAATTTTGACTCATGGACGAAAAGGGGCGTGGAAATGTACATTTAAGGCGGAGCCTATTTTACTAAAGAGGCTATAACTCCAGCAAGAAATGAGATATCTTCACCAAACTTGGTACACATGTTTATGGGCTCAGTCTTTGGTCACGATAAAAAAATCGCGACGATTGGCCACTTGGTGGCGCTATAACATGGAAAAAACACAAAAAAGGCTATAACCACGCGACCGCTAGTCCGATTGACTTGAAAATTGATATGCAGTGTCTTGGCCCAAGGTACCATGTCTGTCTATGAGAACATTGGCGTATCTCAAAAAACATGGCCGCCATCGGCCAATGAAATTTGAGCACCTATTAGACAGGGTTAACGGAGGTCGATCGGAACAAAACTCAGTGGGCATGTTTAACTCATGGTCCTAGAGGTCTGTAAGAATTTTGAAAGAAATCGGCCACTAGCTGGCGCTAACGAGTTTTATGGCTCTGCAATCACGTGGCGTTGCACACATCTGCAAAATATGCATATCATATGATAGATCTCCTCATGTTGAACAACTTTGCCTCTAGAACCATTGCTGTCAATCAAATCATTAAATAAATATTTGCAATTATGTTAAAAACCTACTTTTGCGAACTAGTCCCTGTTTTTTTGCCCAATCAGAACCAAACCAGTCTAGGACAATTCTCTGGACTCTCTAGATGAATAATTATCAAAAAAAAGTTGATTTTTTGCATTTGGATGGCTATAAAAGGGCCATTTAGAAAAGAGGCGTGGCAAAATACACTCAAAAGCCTATAAATCCTAAGGGGAAACTCAAAACTTCACGAAAATTGTTGGGTATATGTGGCATAACATGTTGAAGACACATGCAAAGTTTTATGGAGATCGGCGTATAGGGGGCGCTATAAGTGTTAAAAAGCTTTGAAAACCATGTATTCCCTATGGTGAATCTGTGTAATCAGGTGGGGTTAAAACAGCCACATAATATGCATATATTATGATAGATCTTCTCATACTGAACAACTTTGCCTCTATAACCAATACTGTCAATCAAATCTTTATTTAAATATTCACAATTATGTTAAAAACCTCGTTTTGCAAACTAGTCCTAGGTTTTTTGCCTGATCGGAACCAAACCACAGCAGTATGATTCTCTGCACTCTCCTGATCAATTCATATTTAGACTTTATAAAGTCATTATTATAATATTTAAAATCACATTTTGTCAGTTTATCACTTCATTTCACCTGATATCTCTCAAATTCATTCAGTGCTTAAAAGCCTTTCATGCAAAAGGTGTCAAATACTTAAAAACCTTAAATGGCTTGAACCCCGCTAAATGCTGCTCGCAGCTTTAATTAGGGGTTCAAGCACGAAGTGCTGAAACCCTATTGTAATTGTACTGATTTTTATTATTATTATTATTATTATTATTATTATTCTGCCGTAAAACTCATCGTGCAGACCAAACCGTAAATGCTAGAGACTTCAAACTTTGTCAATAGGTAGTCCAAAAATCGAGGAGAGGTTATCAAATTATGAGCCAGATTGGCCAATAGGTGGCGCTACAGCAACCAAAAACGCGAAATGGCTCATAACTCCTAAACCGTTCATCCTAAGGGTCAAGTGTCTTATATCATTGGAAAGCTGAGACCATGACGAACAAAACGTATATCTCCGATTTCATTTCCGGTATGCAAATTTTTCCGCCATTTTGAATTTTGTCAAAAACCTACTTTTGCAAACTAGTCCCTGGTTTTTTGACATATCAGAACCAAACCAGTGCCAAAATGTTCTCTCTAGTCTGAATATCAATAATTATCAAAAAAAAGTTGAAATTTTGACTCATGAACGAAAAGGGGCGTGGAAATGAACATTTAAGGCGGAGCCTATTTTACTAAAGAGGCTATAACTACAGCAAGAAATGAGATATCTTCACCAAACTTGGTACACATGTTTATGGGCTCAGTCTTTGGTCACGATAAAAAAATCGCGACGATTGGCCACTTGGTGGCGCTATAACATGGAAAAAACACAAAAAGGGCCATAACCACGCGACCGCTAGTCCGATTGACTGGAAAATTGGTATGCAATGTCTTGGCCCAAGGTACCATGTCTGTCTATGAGAACATTGGCGTATCTCAAAAAACATGGCCGCCATCGGCCAATGAAATTTGAGCACCTATTAGACAGGGTTAACGGAGGTCGATCGGAACAAAACTCAGTGGGCATGTTTAACTCATGGTCCTAGAGGTCTGTAAGAATTTTGAAAGAAATCGGCCACTAGCTGGCGCTAACGAGTTTTATGGCTCTGCAATCACGTGGCGTTGCACACATCGGCAAAATATGCATATCATATGATAGATCTCCTCATGTTGAACAACTTTGCCTCCAGAACCATTGCTGTCAATCAAATTATTAAATACATATTTGCAATTATGTTATAAACCTACTTTTGCGAACTAGTCCCTGGTTTTTTGCCCAATCAGAACCAAACCAGTCTAGGACAATTCTCTGGACTCTCTAGATCAATAATTATCAAAAAAAAAATGATTTTTTGCATTTGGATGGCTATAACAGGGCCATTTAGAAAAGAGGCGTGGCAAAATACACTCAAAAGCCTATAAATCCTAAGGGAAAACTCAAAACTTCACGGAAATTGTTGGGTATATGTGGCATAACATGTTGAAGACACATGCAAAGTTTTATGGAGATCGGAGTATAGGGGGCGCTATAAGTGTTAAAAAGCTTTGAAAACCATGTATTCCCTATGGTGAATCTGTGTAATCAGGTGGGGTTAAAACAGCCACATAATATGCATATATTATGATAGATCTTCTCATACTGAACAACTTTGCCTCTATAACCAATACTGTCAATCAAATCTTTATTTAAATATTCACAATTATTTTAAAAACCTCGTTTTGCAAACTAGTCCTAGGTTTTTTGCCTGATCGGAACCAAACCACAGCAGTATGATTCTCTGCACTCTCCTGATCAATTCATATTTAGACTTTATAAAGTCATTATTATAATATTTAAAATCACATTTTGTCAGTTTATCACTTCATTTCACCTGATATCTCTCAAATTCATTCAGTGCTTAAAAGCCTTTCATGCAAAAGGTGTCAAATGCTTAAAAACCTTAAATGGCTTGAACCCCGCTAAATGCTGCTCGCAGCTTTAATTATTATTATTATTATTATTATTCTCCGCTAAAACGCATCGTGCAGACCAAACCGTAAGAGCTGGAAATTTGAAACTTTGTCAGATGGTAGTACTCATGTTGGGGAGACCCTGAGAAGCTATGACCCCAATTGGCCCATAGGTGGCGCTATAGCAATCAATTGCGAGAAAAGGCTCATAACTCCTAAACCGTTTGGTCCACACTCAAGTGTCATATATCATTGGAAAGCTGAGTCCTTGGCGAACAAAATGTATATCTCAGATTTTATTTCCAGTATGCAAATTTTTCCGCCATTTTGAATTTTATTGAAAACCTACTTTTGCAAACTAGTCCCTGGTTTTTTGACCGATCGGAACCAAACCAGTGTCAAAATGTTCTCTGGTCTCTGTTTATCAATAGTTATCAAAAAAAAGTTGAAATTTCGATTCATTTATGCTAATTGGCTTCAAAATGGACGTTCAGGGCGGAGCCTATTTTACTAAAAAGGCTATAACTCAAGAAGGAAATGAGATATCGTCACCAAACTTGGTACACATGTATATCGGCTCAATTTGAGGTCACGATAAAAAAATCGCGATGATTGGCCACTTGGTGGCGCTATAATGTGAAAAAAACATGAAAAGGGCTCTAACCACGCGACCGCTAGTCCGATTGACCTGAAAATTGGTATGCAGTGTCTTGGTCCAAGGCCCCATGTACTTCTATGAGGACATTGGCGTATCTCAAAAAACATGGCCGCCATCGGCCAATGAAATTTGAGCACCTATTAGATGGGGTTAACAGAGGCCTATCGGAACGAAACTTGATGGGCATGTTTGACTCATGGTCCTAGAGGTCTGTAAGAATTTTGAAAGAAATCGGCCACTAGTTGGCGCTAACGAGTTTTATGGCTCTGAAATCACGTGTTTTTTCACGCATCCACAAAATATGCATATCATATGATAGATCTCCTCATGCTGAACAAATTTGCCTCTGGAATCATTGCTGTCAATCAAATCATTAATTAAATATTCACAATTATGTTAAAAACCTACTTTTGCAAACTAGTCCCTGGTTTTTTGACCGATCGGAACCAAACCAGTGTCAAAATGTTCTCTGGTCTCTGTTTATCAATAGTTATCGAAAAAAAGTTGAAATTTCAATTCAGTTTTGCTAATTGGCTTCAAAATGGACGTTCAGGGCGGAGCCTATTTTACTAAAAAGGCTATAACTCAAGAAAGAAATGAGATATCGTCACCAAACTTGGTACACATGTATATCGGCTCAATTTGAGGTCACGATAAAAATATTGCGACGATTGGCCACTTGGTGGCGCTATAATGTGAAAAAAACATGAAAAGGGCTATAACCACGCGATCGCTAGTTTAATTAACCTGAAAATTGGTAAGCAGACATTGGCGTATCTCAAAAAACATGGCCGCCATCGGCCAATGAAATTTGAGCACCTGTTAGACAAGGTTAACAGAGGCCGATCGGAACGAAACTTGGTGGGCATGTTTGACTCATGGTCCTAGAGGTCTGTAAGATTTTTGAAAGAAATCGGCCACTAGTTGGCGCTAACTCAAAAGGGAAGCTCAAAAAATCACGAAAATTGTTGGGTATATGTAGCATGACATGCTGATGAAGCATGAAAAGTTTTAAAGAGATCGGACTATAGGTGGCGCTATAACTGTTAAAAAGCTATAAAAACCATGCATTTTTTATGGTAAATTGCCTATATTGGCTGTAAATGGACTTTTCCATCTATTATTTCAGTGTTTAAAATCTTGCTAAATAAAACTTAATGTCTTTAATGCCTATGTGCTTAAAAGGCCTTAAATGCTTGAACCCCGCTAAATGCTGCTTGCAGCTTTAATTATTATTATTATTATTATTCAGCCGAAAAACGCATCGTGCAGACCAAACCATAAGGGCTGGAAACTTGAAACTTTGTCAATAGGTAGTACAAAAATCGAGGAAAGGTTATCAAATTATGAGCCAGATTGGCCTATAGGTGGCGCTATAGCAATCAATTGCGCAAAATGGCTCATAACTCCTAAAGCGTTTGGTCCACACTGAAGTGTCTTATATCATTGGAAAGCTGAGTCCTTGTCGAACAAAACGTATATCTCCGATTTCATTTCCGTCATTAAAAATTTTCCGCCATTTTGAATTTTGTTGAAAACCTACTTTTATGAACTAGTCCCTGGTTTTTTGACCGATCGGAACCAAACCAGTGCCAAAATGTTGTCTGTAGTCTGAATATGAACATTCATTGAGAAAAAGTTGAAATTTCGATTCACGGAAGATAAGGGAATCAAAATGGACGCTCAGGGCGGAGCCTATTTTACTAAAAAGACTATAACTCAAAAATGAAATGAGATATCTTCACCAAACTTGGTACACATGTGTATGGGCTCATTCTCTGGTCTCGATAAAAAAATCGCGACGATTGACCACTTGGTGGCGCTATAATGTGAAAAAAACATGAAAATAGCTATAACCACACGACCGCTAGTCCGATTGACCTGAAAATTGGTATGCAGTGTCTTGGCCCAAGGTACTATATAAGTCTATGAGGACATTGGTGCATCTCAAAAAACATGGCCGCCATCAGCCAATGAATTTTAAGCACCTATTAGATGGGGTTAACGGCGGTCGATCGGAACGAAACTCAGTGGACATGTTTGACTCATGGTCCTAGAGGTCTGTAAGAATTTTGAAAGAAATTGGCCACTAGTTGGCGCTAACCCAAAAGGGAAGCTCAAAAATTCACGAAAATTGTTGAGTATATGTGGCATGACATGCTGATGAAGCATGCAAAGTTTTAAAGAGATCGGACTATAGGTGGCGCTATAACTGTTAAAAAGCTTTAAAAACCATGCATTTCCTATGGTAAATTGCCTATATTGGCTGTAAATGGAATTTTCCATCTATTATTTCAGTGTTTAAAATCTTGCTGAATAAAACTTAATGTCTTTAATGCGGTTGCTGAGGGGTGGAAAAAGAATGTTGTGGGCGGAGCCTATTTTACTAAAAAGGCTATAACTTAAGAAGGAAATGAGATATCTTCACCAAACTTGGTACACATGTGTATGGGCTCATTTTTTGGTCTCGATAAAAAAATTGCGACGTTTGACCAGTTGGTGGCGCTATAATGTGAAAAAAACAACGACCGTTAGTCCGATTGACTTGAAAATTGGTATGCAGTGTCTTGGCCCAAGGTTCTATATAAGTCTATGAGGACATTGGTGTATCTCAAAAAACATGGCCGCCATCAGTCAATGAATTTTGAGCACCTATTAGATGGGGTTAACAGAGGTCGATCGGAACGAAACTCAGTGGACATGTTTGACTCATGGTCCTAGAGGTGTGTAAGAATTTTGAAAGAAATCGGCCACTAGTTGGCGCTAACCCAAAAGGGAAGCTCAAAAATTCACGAAAATTGTTAGGTATATGTGGCATGACATGCTGATGAAGCATGCAAAGTTTTAAAGAGATCGGACTATAGGTGGCGGTATAACTGTTAAAAAGCTTTAAAAACCATGCATTTCCTATGGTAAATTGCCTATATTGGCTGTGAATGGACTTTTCCATCTATTATTTCAGTGTTTAAAATCTTGCTAAATAAAACTTAATGTCTTTATTGCCTATGTGCTTTAAAGGCCTTAAAGGCTTGAACCCCGCTAAATGCTGCTTGCAGCTTTAATTATTATTATTATTATTATTATTCAGCCGAAAAACGCATCGTGCAGACCAAACCGTAAGGGCTGGAAACTTGAAACTTTGTCAATAGGTAGTACAAAAATCGAGGAAAGGTTATCAAATTATGAGCCAGATTGGCCTATAGGTGGCGCTATAGCAATCAATTGCGCAAAATGGCTCATAACTCCTAAACCGTTTGGTCCACACTCAAGTGTCTTATATCATTGGAAAGCTGAGACCTTGGCGAACAAAACGTATATCTCCGATTTCATTTCCGTCATTAAAAATTTTCCGCCATTTTGAATTTTGTTGAAAACCTACTTTTACAAACTAGTCCCTGGTTTTTTGACCGATCGGAACCAAACCAGTGCCAAAATGTTGCCTGTAGTCTGTATATCAACATTCATTGAGAAAAAGTTGAAATTTTGATTCACGAAAGATAAGGGGATCAAAATGGACGCTCAGGGCGGAGCCTATTTTACTAAAAAGACTATAACTCAAAAATGAAATGAGATATCTTCACCAAACTTGGTACATGTGTGTATGGGCTCATTCTTTGGTCTCGATAAAAAAATCGTGACGATTGCCCACTTGGTGGCGCTATAATGTGAAAAAACACATGAAAATAGCTATAACAGCACGACCGCTAGTCCGATTGACCTGAAAATTGATATGCAGTGTCTTGGCCCAAGTTACTATATAAGTCTATGAGGACATTGGTGTATCTCAAAAAACATGGCCGCCATCAGCCAATGAATTTTGAGCACCTATTAGATGGGGTTAATGGAGGTCGATCGGAACGAAACTCAGTGGACATGTTTGACTCATGGTCCTAGAGGTCTGTAAGAATTTTGAAAGAAATCGGCCACTAGTTGGCGCTAACCCAAAAGGGAAGCTCAAAAATTCACGAAAATTATTGGGTATATGTGGCATGACATGCTGATGAAGCATGCAAAGTTTTAAAGAGATCGGACTATAGGTGGCGCTATAACTGTTAAAAAGCTTTAAAAACCATGCATTTCCTATGGTAAATTGCCTATATTGGCTGTGAATGGACTTTTCCATCTATTATTTCAGTGTTTAAAATCTTGCTAAATAAAACTTAATGTCTTTAATGCCTATGTGCTTTAAAGGCCTTAAAGGCTTGAACCCCGCTTAAATGCTGCTTGCAGCTTTAATTATTATTATTATTATTATTCTCCGATAAAACGCGTTGTCCAGCCCAAACCGTAAGGGCTAGAGACTTGAAAATTTACCCGAAGGTAGTCCAAAAATCGAGGAGAGGTTATCAAAATATGAGCCCAATCGGCCAATAGGTGGCGCTATAGCGCAAAAAACCAAAAATATTTACATTTGTGAGCTTTTCTCATAAACCGGTGGTCGTAGACTCAAATGATTTATACTTTTGAAATCCTTGGGCCAAGACGAAAAAACTGTAAGCGGGAATTTTTTTGTTTCGTCTTAAAATGTCCGCCATTTTGGAGTATGTATGAAACCTATTTTTGAGAACTAGTCCCTGGTTTTTTGACCGATCGGAACCAAACCAGTGTCAAAATGTTCTGTGGTGGCTAATTATCAATAGTTATCGAAAAAAAGTTGAAATATCGATTCATTTTTGCTAATTGGCTTCAAAATGGACGTTCAGGGCGGAGCCTATTTTGCTAAAAAGGCTATAACTCAAGAAGGAAATGAGATATCGTCACCAAACTTGGTACACATGTGTATAGGCTCATTCTTTGGTCTCGATAAAAAAATTGCGACGATTGGCCACTTGGTGGCGCTATAATGTTAAAAAAACATGAAAAGGGCTATAACCACGTGACCACTAGTCCGATTGACTTGAAAATTGGTAGGCAGTTTCTTGGTCCAAGGCACCATGTATGTCTAT
Organism: Pseudorasbora parva; assembly: GCF_024679245.1. Taxonomy (NCBI): domain Eukaryota; kingdom Metazoa; phylum Chordata; class Actinopteri; order Cypriniformes; family Gobionidae; genus Pseudorasbora; species Pseudorasbora parva. The sequence goes on along the minus strand of NC_090176.1, from coordinate 22,462,788 downwards.
GAGGACATTGGTGTATCTAAAAAAACATGGCCGCCATCGGCCAATGAAGTTTGAGCACCTATTAGATGGGGTTAACAGAGGTCGATTGGAACGAAACTCGGTGGGCATGTTTGACTCATGGTCCTAGAGGTCTGTAAGAATTTTGAAAGAAATCGGCCACTAGTTGGCGCTAACTCAAAAGGGAAGCTCAAAAATTCACGAAAATTGTTGGGTATATGTGGCATAACATGCTGATGAAGCATGCAAAGTTATAAAGAGATTGGACTATAGGTGGCGCTATAACTGTTAAAAAGCTATAAGAACCATGCATTTCCTATGGTAAATAGTCTATATTGGCTGTGAATGGACTTTTCCATCTATTATTTCAGTGTTTTAAATCTTGCTAAATAAAACTTAATGTCTTTAATGCCTATGTGCTTTAAAGGCCTTAAAGGCTTGAACCCCGCTAAATGCTGCTTGCAGCTTTAATTATTATTATTATTATTATTATTCTCCGCTAAAACGCATCGTGCAGACCAAACCGTAAGAGCTGGAAATTTGAAACTTTGTCAGATGGTAGTACTCATGTTGGGGAGACCCTGAGAAGCTATGACCCCAATTGGCCCATAGGTGGCGCTATAGCAATCAATTGCGAGAAAAGGCTCATAACTCCTAAACCGTTTGGTCCACACTCAAGTGTCATATATCATTGGAAAGCTGAGTCCTTGGCGAACAAAATGTATATCTCAGATTTTATTTCCAGTATGCAAATTTTTCCGCCATTTTGAATTTTATTGAAAACCTACTTTTGCAAACTAGTCCCTGGTTTTTTGACCGATCGGAACCAAACCAGTGTCAAAATGTTCTCTGGTCTCTGTTTATCAATAGTTATCAAAAAAAAGTTGAAATTTCGATTCATTTATGCTAATTGGCTTCAAAATGGACGTTCAGGGCGGAGCCTATTTTACAAAAAAGGCTATAACTCAAGAAGGAAATGAGATATCGTCACCAAACTTGGTACACATGTATATCGGCTCAATTTGAGGTCACGATAAAAAAATCGCGATGATTGGCCACTTGGTGGCGCTATAATGCGAAAAAAACATGAAAAGGGCTGTAACCACGCGACCGCTAGTCCGATTGACCTGAAAATTGGTATGCAGTGTCTTGGTCCAAGGCCCCATGTACGTCTATGAGGACATTGGCGTATCTCAAAAAACATGGCCGCCATCGGCCAATGAAATTTGAGCACCTATTAGATGGGGTTAACAGAGGCCGATCGGAACGAAACTTGATGGGCATGTTTGACTCATGGTCCTAGAGGTCTGTAAGAATTTTGAAAGAAATCGGCCACTAGTTGGCGCTAACGAGTTTTATGGCTCTGAATTCACGTGTTTTTTCACGCATCCACAAAATATGCATATCATATGATAGATCTCCTCATTCTGAACAAATTTGCCTCTAGAACCATTGCTGTCAATCAAATCATTAATTAAATATTCACAATTATGTTAAAAACCTACTTTTGCAAACTAGTCCCTGGTTTTTTGACCGATCGGAACCAAACCAGTGTCAAAATGTTCTCTGGTCTCTGTTTATCAATAGTTATCGAAAAAAAGTTGAAATTTCAATTCATTTTTGCTAATTGGCTTCAAAATGGACGTTCAGGGCGGAGCCTATTTTACTAAAAAGGCTATAACTCAAGAAGGAAATGAGATATCGTCACCAAACTTGGTACACATGTATATCGGCTCAATTTGAGGTCACGATAAAAATATTGCAACGATTGGCCACTTGGTGGCGCTATAATGTGAAAAAAAACATGAAAAGGGCTATAACCACGCGATCGCTAGTCCAATTAACCTGAAAATTGGTATGCAGACATTGGCGTATCTCAAAAAACATGGCTGCCATCGGCCAATGAAATTTGAGCACCTATTAGACAAGGTTAACAGAGGCCGATCGGAACGAAACTTGGTGGGCATGTTTGACTCATGGTCCTAGAGGTCTGTAAGATTTTTGAAAGAAATCGGCCACTAGTTGGCGCTAACTCAAAAGGGAAGCTCAAAAATTCACGAAAATTGTTGGGTATATGTAGCATGACATGCTGATGAAGCATGAAAAGTTTTAAAGAGATCGGACTATAGGTGGCGCTATAACTGTTAAAAAGCTATAAAAACCATGCATTTTTTATGGTAAATTGCCTATATTGGCTGTAAATGGACTTTTCCATCTATTAATTCAGTGTTTAAAATCTTGCTAAATAAAACTTAATGTCTTTAATGCCTATGTGCTTAAAAGGCCTTAAACGCTTGAACCCCGCTAAATGCTGCTTGCAGCTTTAATTATTATTATTATTATTCTGCCGTAAAACTCATCGTGCAGACCAAACCGTAAATGCTAGAGACTTCAAACTTTGTCAATAGGTAGTCCAAAAATCGAGGAGAGGTTATCAAATTATGAGCCAGATTGGCCAATAGGTGGCGCTACAGCAACCAAAAACGCGAAATGGCTCATAACTCCTAAACCGTTCATCCTAAGGGTCAAGTGTCTTATATCATTGGAAAGCTGAGACCTTGGCGAACAAAACGTATATCTCCGATTTCACTTCCGGTATGCAAATTTTTCCGCCATTTTGAATTTTGTCAAAAACCTACTTTTGCGAACTAGTCCCTGGTTTTTTGACATATCAGAACCAAACCAGTGCCAAAATGTTCTCTCTAGTCTGAATATCAATAATTATCAAAAAAAAGTTGAAATTTTGACTCATGAACGAAAAGGGGCGTGGAAATGTACATTTAAGGCGGAGCCTATTTTACTAAAGAGGCTATAACTCCAGCAAGAAATGAGATATCTTCACCAAACTTGGTACACATGTTTATGGGCTCAGTTTTTGGTCACGATAAAAAAATCGCGACGATTGGCCACTTGGTGGCGCTATAACATGGAAAAAACACAAAAAGGGCTATAACCACGCGACCGCTAGTCTGATTGACTTGAAAATTGGTAAGCAGTGTCTTGGCCCAAGGTACCATGTCTGTCTATGAGAACATTGGCGTATCTAAAAAAACATGGCCGCCATCGGCCAATGAAATTTGAGCACCTATTAGACAGGGTTAACGGAGGTCGATCGGAACAAAACTCAGTGGGCATGTTTAACTCATGGTCCTAGAGGTCTGTAAGAATTTTGAAAGAAATCGGCCACTAGTTGGCGCTAACGAGTTTTATGGCTCTGCAATCACGTGGTGTTGCACACATCGGCAAAATATGCATATCATATGATAGATCTCCTCATGTTGAACAACTTTGCCTCTAAAACCATTTCGGTCAATCAAATTGTTAAATAAATATTTGCAATAATGTTAAAAACCTACTTTTGCGAACTAGTCCCTGGTTTTTTGACATATCAGAACCAAACCAGTGCCAAAATGTTCTCTCTAGTCTGAATATCAATAATTATCAAAAAAAAGTTGAAATTTTGACTCATGAACGAAAAGGGGCGTGGAAATGTACATTTAAGGCGGAGCCTATTTTACTAAAGAGGCTATAACTCCAGCAAGAAATGAGATATCTTCACCAAACTTGGTACACATGTTTATGGGCTCAGTTTTTGGTCACGATAAAAAAATCGCGACGATTGGCCACTTGGTGGCGCTATAACATGGAAAAAACACAAAAAGGGCTATAACCACGCGACCGCTAGTCTGATTGACTTGAAAATTGGTAAGCAGTGTCTTGGCCCAAGGTACCATGTCTGTCTATGAGAACATTGGCGTATCTAAAAAAACATGGCCGCCATCGGCCAATGAAATTTGAGCACCTATTAGACAGGGTTAACGGAGGTCGATCGGAACAAAACTCAGTGGGCATGTTTAACTCATGGTCCTAGAGGTCTGTAAGAATTTTGAAAGAAATCGGCCACTAGTTGGCGCTAACGAGTTTTATGGCTCTGCAATCACGTGGTGTTGCACACATCGGCAAAATATGCATATCATATGATAGATCTCCTCATGTTGAACAACTTTGCCTCTAAAACCATTTCGGTCAATCAAATTGTTAAATAAATATTTGCAATAATGTTAAAAACCTACTTTTGCGAACTAGTCCCTGGTTTTTTGCGCAATCAGAACCAAACCAGTCTAGGACAATTCTCTGGACTCTCTAGATCAATAATTATCAAAAAAAAGTTGATTTCTTGCATTTGGATGGCTATAACAGAGCCATTTAGAAAAGAGGCGTGGCAAAATACACTCAAAAGCCTATAAATCCTAAGAGGAAACTCAAAACTTCACGAAAATTGTTGGGTATATGTGGCATAACATGTTGAAGACACATGCAATGTTTTATGGAGATCGGAGTATAGGGGGCGCTATAAGTGTTAAAAAGCTTTGAAAACCATGTATTCCCTATGGTGAATCTCTGTAATCAGGTGGGGTTAAAACAGCCACATAATATGCATATATTATGATAGATCTTCTCATACTGAACAACTTTGCCTCTATAACCAATACTGTCAATCAAATCTTTATTTAAATATTCACAATTATGTTAAAAACCTCATTTTGCAAACTAGTCCTAGGTTTTTTGCCTGATCGGAACCAAACCACAGCAGTATGATTCTCTGCACTCTCCTGATCAATTCAAATTTAGACTTTATAAAGTCACTATTACAATATTTAAAATCACATTTTGTCAGTTCATCACCATTTCACCTGATATCTCTCAAATTCATTCAGTGCTTAAAAGCCTTTCATGCAAAAGGTGTCAAATGCTTAAAAACCTTAAATGGCTTGAACCCCGCTAAATGCTGCTCGCAGCTTTAATTTTTTTATTGTTATTGTTTCCACTGAGTGTCATTGTTTGGACAAGAACAGTTTAAATATTCTTCAAAATATCTTCATATGTGTTCTGCTGAAGATAGAAAGTAATACAGGCTGACAGAACTTGCATACATTACATAATAAAGAGCAGGGAAGATGTGCTGTATGGAAAAAGAAGAGGGAAGGAGTGGAGATTAACCTAAATATTTACACGGGGAGGATATGAAGAATGACATGTGGGCTTTGTGGGTAAATGCCTGTGTGCAAACATGGCTTGTGTAGGGGGACTACACTAAACAGAAACATGTGAATGAGAACTTCAAAGGGCCAGTTCGACTAGACGAGGGGAGCTGCTGTCCTTCAGCTCACATGCATCCATCCTGATAGAGAGACAGCAGTGAAGGATGGGGAGGGAGACCCTCGGTTTTGACGAGAGAATGAGGTCAAAGTGTAGAGAGAAGTGATTACACTCTTCTAGTCAAAGATGAGAAGAACAAGAAACAATTTTCCATCACATCTCCAGCTTCAAGGAACGAAGAGTGGAACGCCGTGTCCTAATCCACAGCCACTGTTCCCTTGACGGACGGCCACAGGCCCCATCGGCACATCTGACGCTGATCATCCTGAGTTTATGTTCTCTCTCTTTCAGGTGTGTGCCATTCATGTTTACCCATGTATGTGGTGTGTTTATGCTGTCTTTAAACAAGTACCATGTGTGGGTAACAGGTTAGAGCAGAACTGAGACTCAAGTGCCTTTAAGGCAAGTCAGCTCCTCAACAACCATTTTGCTAATGCCCTTGCCAGCTATGATAACTAACCAATAGGCAACTAAGTACAGCTCCTACTAGAATGGGGAACGTCTTTTTAAGATTAAATTTCAATTTATTTTAATTCAAACAATTTTTAAAGAAATGGCAAGAATGGTCATTTTTGCTTCTGAGCTCAATTCATGCTGTAACACTTTTTTTTTCAAGCTGGCGCAAAAAAAAAAAAAAAAAAAAAAACTGTCAAAAAGGCTTTTGACTTTTTTTCTTCCATTTCTAAAGCCACTATGAGTGGTCATTAAAAAAAGAAGAAGAAAGTAATTAACACTTTTAAGTAATCTATAGTATAATGTTACAAAGGCTTTCTATTTCACATTTGCTGGTCTTTTGATCTTTCCATTTGTCAAAAAAAAATCTAATTTTCAGTTTCCACAAAAACTCAACACTGATTAATAGTAAGAAATGGTTAATTTCTTCCAAATTGGCATATTATAATGATTTCTGCAGAATCATGTGACTGAAGAATAATATTCTTGTGATGGAAAAGATTAATTTTCAGAGCATCGTTGCTCCAGTCTTCATCCAATATTATAACATATACTATAGGCCAATATATTAAGAAAGAAAACAGTTATTTTAAATTGTAATAATATTTCTGTTTTTGATCAACAGAATGTAGTCTTGGTAAACATAAGACACTTTTAAAACCGTGAAAAAAATATGGTAACTACAGTTTATGGTCCAGTTCTCTCTAGTAACTAGTTACTTATCAGCATGCATATTACTAGGACATTGGCTGTTTATTAATTTGAATAAAGCAAATATTAATGCCTTATTCTGCATTACCATATACTTAATACCTAAACTTAACAACTACCTTACTAACTATTAATAAGCAATAATTAGGAGTTTATTGAGGCAAAAGTCATAGTTAATTAACTATGACTACATTTAGATTAACTATGACTACATAACTATTAGTTACTTAATCTAAAGTGTGACCAAAATACTAACCCAAAACATTTGAACTGTAAGGTATTATCTTCCAACCCTTCACTTGCCATAAAAAACAAAAACAAAAAACAAACAAAACAGAATTCATATATAATTGCTGATTTTTAAACTTCTACGCTAAGGCAGTTGATCATTTGTCCTCCAGTCACTGTAGCCATCCCATTCACAGCTGTAGTTTGAAGCCTTACTGTCTGCTGTACACTCTCAGAAAAAAAGTGCTGTCACTGGGGTGGTTCCCATAACGTACAAAAGTGAAAAGTATCTTTGTATCTTTGTACTACTCAAAGTATCTTTGAGTATGAAATCTTTGAACCATACTCACCCCTAAATAGTACATATTAGTACCTTAAAAGGTACATATCAGTACTTTAAGTAGTGCGAATTAGTACCTTAAAGGTACATATTAATACCTTAAAGGTACATAATAATACCTTAAAGGTACGTAATACCTTAAAGGTACATAATAATACCTTAAAGGAACACATTAATACCTTAAAGGTAAATAACAATACCTTAAAGGTACATAATAATACCTTAAATGTACATATTAATACCTTAAAGGTACATATTAATACCTTAAAGGTACATAATAATACCTTAAAGGTACGTAATACCTTAAAGGTACATAATAATACCTTAAAGGAACACATTAATACCTTAAAGGTAAATAACAATACCTTAAAGGTACATAATAATACCTTAAAGGAACACATTAATACCTTAAAGGTAAATAACAATACCTTAAAGGTACATAATAATACCTTAAAGGAACACATTAATACCTTAAAGGTAAATAACAATACCTTAAAGGTACATAATAATACCTTAAATGTACATATTAATACCTTAAAGGTACATATTAATACCTTAAAGGTACATAATAATACCTTAAAGGTACGTAATACCTTAAAGGTACATAATAATACCTTAAAGGAACACATTAATACCTTAAAGGTAAATAACAATACCTTAAAGGTACATAATAATACCTTAAAGGAACACATTAATACCTTAAAGGTAAATAACAATACCTTAAAGGTACATAATAATACCTTAAAGGAACACATTAATACCTTAAAGGTAAATAACAATACCTTAAAGGTACATAATAATACCTTAAATGTACATATTAATACCTTAAAGGTACATATTAATACCTTAAAGGTACAGTGCCTTTTTGGTTTTGTATCTTAGGGTACCGCCCCAGTGACAGCAATGTATTTTTTTTTCTGACAGTGTACTCCTGAATCTCAGCCTGAGCGGGACAGAAGTCTAGGCGAGCCTAGTCTCAAGGATTGCGGGTCTCTCCGCAGCTTCTTCAATTTGAGACGCACTGCACCCAGCAGAGGTCACTGTCCTCTCTCTTTCTTCATCTCTCTCTCTCTCTCTCTCTCTCTCTCTCTCTCTCTCTCTCTCTCTCTCTCTCTCTCTCTCTCTCTCTCTCTCTCTCTCTCTCTCTCTTTCTCTCTCTCTCTCTCTCTCTCTCTCTCTCTCTCTCTCTCTCTCTCTCTCTCTCTCTCTCTCTCTCTCTCTCACCCAGAGACAGGAACCTTTGGCTTGACGTTGAGTCCAGTAATGAATAATAGACAAGGGTGCCTGATTGAAATATCTAAAGTCCCTCTGTGTGTCTTTCACGGTCTTGCTCACACAAGGTCTGTCTGCCACGCCTCTGTTTATTTATTCATCAATTCATTATTTCTCTCCTCGTGTCCCTCACTCCGCATTTCCTTCCTCCGGGAGAGTGATGGGATTTGGGGACAAAATCGTAGCTTAGCCACAGCTCAGAATAACTCCAGGAATGACCTTGGTTTGCGCGACTCTGTACAGTAGGAAAAGTATGGCATATGTAATAATATATATACTGTAAAACTGTATAAAATATATGTAATGTATAGTCAGACGGTCATTATCATCAAATAAACCCTGTCCGGGTGATCAGAACCATGACACCAGAGTACATGACTACATTTTCCTGCTCATGACAAGGCTTCTTACCAAATAAATGGACAGTGATTTTAATTTGAGTCTAAATTATTTTAGCATGTGAGAAGAAAGAAACTGGTTGCTGGGGACAATGGTCAATTATGCAGCTATGCGGTCATTATATTAAAAAGATTCAGGTCATTATATAAAAATACTTGACCACTGTATGTCACAATGGACCAATCAGAATCAAGTATTCCAGAGTGTCATGTAATACTAACTTTTAATAATCTCTCTTTATATGAAATTAAATGTTTGCATGTGTGTGTTCAGTGAGAAGACGACTATGAACGCGGTGGCAGATGTGTGTGATTGGCGTAAACATCTCTGTGCAGTCGAGTGAGACTGATGTAGCCCTCTGAATATTTAATCTCTCTCTCTCTCTCTCTCTCTCTCTCTCTCTCTCTCTCTCTCTCTCTCTCTCTCTCTCTCTCTCTCTCTCTCTCTCTCTCTCTCTCTCTCTCTCTCTCCACGAATCCCCACGGCCCCTCAAAATCACAACAGCGGCCACGGACCCTGCGTCACTCACCCTCGCACCACAGCTGCAAACAACCACGATTTACAAAAGTTCTGTTTGCTTTAGAGCTCCGAATTAGGGCAAACTCGCTCAAACCATAGGTCTGTATGTTTTTTGTTGTCAAACAGATCCTTTGAGGACCGGTACTGGTGATCACCGTAGAGGTGCTTAACAGATGGTAGGAAACGAAACAGCCATAATATTGGGCGTACTGACGGAAATGAAGAAAGTACGCAAGAAAAATACACACAAATCAAAGTTGTGTAAGTATATAACAAAGCTGTAGCTGGGGCACGGTGTGTTTATTATTTTCAAATAAAACGGGTAATTCTGACTGTAAAATCTGACTGGATGAGCCACATTGAAGTTGCTGCCAATAGCCAATGAATGCACGCACCTGTGACCGCACATCATTTGCATTATATATTAATGTAAAGTTGCTACAGGCAATGTAAACAGCCTACAGCTAGGCTAATGAACTTTATTACTCAGCGGATTCATTGTTTATTGGGATTATAATTAATCTGCTTTGTGACATGTCCAAAGCCACAATGTAATATATAAAAAAAAAAAAAAAAACACAACCGAAGGTCTGTGTGTTTTCTGTTATCAAACAGCTCCTTTGAGGACCGGCACTTTTATGGAGGACTGTGGATGTGCTTAACAGATGCTAGGAATGTTGTACATACGGTCAGAAACAAAGAAAATACAAAAGGGAAATACACGAATTTCAAAGTCACATGCAAGTGTATATAACACACAAGTGTGTTTGTGTGTCTTGGGATCTGTATGTGATTAGATTTACTGTGGAGATTAGGAACTGAGGCTGTAGTTTCAACAGTGAGTGGGGTAGATTGAGCCCCCCGTGTCTCGAACATCTGGTGCGCAGTTGTGCGCTGCGGAGCCTCGCCGCACTGTCATCGCATTCCCTCACGCAAACATAACCGTGTGTACACAAACACAATCGGCCGTCAGTCCATTTTTCGTCACTCATTAACTCACTGGCTTTGATCCCTCCCTTATTTCTTTCATCTGCTTTGATTATCGTCTCTTACTCTCTCTTGATCTTTCGCTCTCATTCATTTATGGCCCATAGGCTCTGTAAACCTGTGCCAGTATCGCACCGAGCCCCGCCGATGACACATGAAGCTTTCAGCCCTGATCTCCTCTTCTGCCTGCAAAGTGCCACAAACTAACCCTGAGCCAACACCGGCTCTCTGTCTGACTTTTCATCGTGCCTTCTTCCTCCTGCAGTCTTGCCATGCTAATAAACCTGGGCACTCAGCCCTGAGGCTTCCCCTGGCCTCCACCCACATCGTCCTTTCTAGCAGCTCCTCTAATGCGCCTTCGCCCCCGGCGTTCCTGCAGACACAGAGCCATGAAGACAGCCCGTCGATTACTGCCCCTCGGCCTGCCGCTTTATAAAACCCGGGCCAGGTCCAGAGGGAGCAGTCGTGTGTCCTTTCGGCTGATCATCATGCCGTGACAGGTAAAAGATTCAGGAGGAGGAGATATGAAGGGCATCGGGGACAGAGAGCAAAGATGGAAGTGGCAGAGTGACTGCTGTAGCTGGGGCCATGTTTATTTTTAATTAAAACGGATCATTCTTAAAGTTGCTGCCAATAGGCAATAAATACACACATATTTGACTGCACATCATTTGCATTATATATTAATGTGAAGTTGCAACAGGTAATGTAAACAGCCTACAGCTGGGCTAATGAACTGTATTACTCAGCAGATTAATACAATGTAAAAAAAAAAAAAATACTGTTGGTTTAACTTAAAAAAATTAGTAACCTGGTTGCCTTAAAATTTTGAGTTTATTGAAATAAAATTTTTTTGTTGATACAATGAAGGAAAGTTGTTTAATAAATAGAAACTCCAAATATTATTATATCTGAATGACTTAAAAAAATATCATTTATGAAAATAGCACAATTTGGTATGTTTAACTGCGTATTCACAAATAAGCATACAATTACCCAATATGCTTACAAAATATTTTAATAAAATTTGAACAAATAAAGGTTGTTGATTCTTTAAAATGTTTATTTTGTTAACTTTATTTTGTTTATATATATATATATATACGCTAATAATAAAAAAGGTCTTACCTGGCAAGTCACATCCCAGTATCTCCAGTCTCATTCCGATCCCAGCGGGCGACCACCTCTCCGGATACACCCGGATAAACTGGGCCACGATCTCCTCGAAGCGACGGATCTCTGGGGTGTCGTAGTGTGTGTTGCCCTCAAAAATCTGGAGGATCAGAATGGAGCACAAAAACACTTTAGCACAGCTGTGTGATTGAGAGAGGAAAGCTAGTGGATATTCTCTGTGAGTCTCTGACGCAGCTCTGCAGCTCAGGTTTTAATTAACACAACTCTGGATGATTTCACTGGAATGTTATCAAAGCTTGCAGCATAATTGAATTCTGCTCTCAGAGTGGGAGATTGCGAATCTAGAAGTGAAATGCTGAGATGAGCAGGAAAGAATGCAATAAGTCTGTTAATAATCTGATTGTGGTGAACTGTTCATTACTATAGCCTTTTCAACGACCCACAATATTTAAATTTGCACGATTAACTAATTAACCTAATTCAACTCCAGTTATATTCTTCCCTTCAGTTCTCTGCTGGAAAAAGCAGACTCTACCCTGCCTAAGATGGGAAAGCAGGATCCAAGAAAGCCTAAATGGCTTTAACAGCTCTCGACTTAAATGGACTAAAAGGTCAAACTCAGCTGATCAACTATCTAGACCAGAGTATCTTAAATGGTTGAGTTTGATGAGGGTTTGAGATAAACACTGCAGGACAGTGCCTTATTTAAACAATCCTGATCTCTAGTCCAACCTGAACCAGACTGGGCCAACTAAAAAACTATGTAAAACGAATTATTCCGCTAACCATTTAACCTGTTTTCTCAACTGATAAGTAGATCATAGTTTGGAAGCAGACCCAGCTCTCACCTTTGGGAAATTGGTCTTGGAGTCGATGATATAGCTCCAGTCTTTTCCATTTAAGCTATGGGACAGTTTATACTTCCGTACGAAGGCCCGGTTCTCTGCGCTGGTACTGCCGTCCACCCCGCGGGCCCCTTGCGTGATGATACCCCGTACGGTTTTGGGCACTCCCAGGTCCACCTGCAGCCATTCTTCACCGGCCACAGGCTGCGCGGGACTGGGGAACCACCCTGAGCGGCTGGCCACCAGCCGGGCGGCGCCTGTGGCCCCGTGGATGTCCCTCATGGTGGAGGCTGAGATCTGAGAGTCTGGCAAGAGGCCTGAGAGCATTCCCTGCATCTCGGAGCATGGAGCGTCTGAACGGAAGATGGACAGGCAAAAAAGTTATGGTGAAGCAAAGAGGTATTGACATTTTAAGGCTGGTGAGATCAATGTTTCATGTTGTTATGTCATGAGAGAGGCCTTAGGAATAAATAATAAATAAACAGAGCATATGCGGGTGCGCTTTTTTCTGTGAACATCCCCTCAGAGTGGGTGTTTGTGTGTAGGATTTATTACAGGAAGAATTTCGTGTTCCAGGTTTGTTAGGTTCACCTCTGCAGAGTTAAAAGCAAACCCACTCAGCCCAAAACAGCCTTTCTCTGGCTCGACCGCCACAAATACAAAAGCTTCTAGAAATAAATGATTGATTTTGGCCTATGGCTTAAACACAGAACAAAAGAACAGGAAAACAGGCTGGGGCATCTGGTTCAAGCCCATCCTAACAATCTCAGTTGAATTACACCCAGAGGTACACCCACACTCCGACAGAAAGAGCAGTAAAACACAGATCGAGGCTAGCGGCACGAACGTGATCGATGGCTTCACGGGCATCTTTATAGGCTTGGCACTGTCGGATATCCCGCGGGCCGAGCATCACTCTTTCGTGGGAAAGACAGGAAGGGCAGCGACAAGTCTCACTGAGAGCAGCTTGTTCTGGGCTGGATGCCCGAGGGACAACGGCCCCCGTGGGACTGCAGCAGGTCTAATATGGAGGCCAGTGGTGTGTCCGTTCGTCGTTTGTGTCAGTGTTGAAAAAGACCCTGTCTCTAAAAGCGCATTTGTCCTGCTCAGTGTCGACGAAAAGAGGAGAGAATCACTGTTTAATAGCGTAATGATGGAGTGTGATGTCTCTGATAACATCAGTGAAAAAGCAGCTCACCTCCTTCTTCTGCTGCAGGACATGCTAACAGAATTAGGGGACTGCTATCTCCCCATCTCCATAAATAGCCAAACCTAATCAGGACCCTAAACAGCTCTGATAAATACACATTTGAGTTCACTTGACAGGGACACAGTGGGCATCTGGAACATTTGTCACGTGTAGTATCTGCGGGCCTACTGCGTACAAAAGTTCACTATCTATCTATCTATCTATCTATCTATCTATCTATCTATCTATCTATCTATCTATCTATCTATCTATCTATCTATCTATCTATCTATCTATCTATCTATCTATCTATCTATCTATCTATCTATCTATCTATCTATCTATCTATCTATCTATCTATCTATCTATCTATCTATCTATCTGTCTATCTATCTGTCTGTCTGTCTGTCTGTCTGTCTGTCTGTCTGTCTGTCTCTCTGACTAGTGATGAAAAGAGCTTAAATCTCATGAAGCATTGCAAACAGCATAATCAATTTAAAAACAGTAAAGAAGCATAATAATACAACCTTTATAAAAACAATGTTAAGTCAATTCTAAAAGTCAACCACCACAAATCAGTTCCCTTTTTGGGGTTAGTTCACCCCAAAATGAAATTGATGTCCTTAATAACTCACCCTAATGTCGCTCCAAACCCGTAAGACCTCCGTTAATCTTCTTAACACAGTTTAAGATATTTTATATTTTAGTCCCAGAGCATATGCAGTCTATGCACACTTTACTGTCCATGTCCAGAAAGGGAATAAAAACATCATCAAAGTGGTCCATATGTGACATCAGTTGGTTGATTAGAATCATCGAAAATACATTTTGGTCCAAAAATAACAAAAACGTCGATTTTATTCAGCATCAGTCTTCTCTTCCGTGTTTGTTTTCAAACCTCAAATAAAGATTCAAACGGCCATGAATCAGTGAATCGCTCAATGATACGGATCGCCAATGTCACTTGATTTCAGCAGTTTGGATCACCTGTCAAACTGCCAAAATCAGGTGACATTGGCGATCCGAATCATTGATATATTTGAGGTTTGAAAACAAACGCGGAAGAGAAGACAATGCTGAATAAAGTCGTATTTTTTGTTATTTTTGGACCAAAATGTATTTTCGATGCTTCAAGAGATTCTAATTAACCAATTGATGTCACATATGGACTACTTTGATGATGTTTTTATTAGCTTTCTGGATATGCTCTGGGACTAAAATATAAAATATCTTCAACTGTTACCGGAAAATGAACGGCGGTCTTACGGGTGAGGAATGAAATTAGGGTGAGTCATTAATGACGTCAATTTCATTTTTGGGTGAACTATCCCTTTAAAGGGTTAGTTCACTCAAAAATGAAAATTCTGTCATTAATTACTTACCCTAATGTCGTTCCTCACCCGTAAGACCGCCGTTCATCTTCAGAACACAAATAAAGATATTTTTGTTGAAATCCGATTACAAAGTCCATCTCACTCCAGTGGCTCTACATTTATTTTATTTTATTTTATTTGTTTATTTGACAGGGACAGTGTACATTAATCGACATTACTGTAAATGCACCAGAATTAGCCAAAAGGCTATTTTTCATCCGTTGTCCCTGGACAGATCTTAAAATTGTCTACCTAAAACACAATAAAAAGATTACAGAAAACAATACAAATATAAACAGCAGTAAAACAGATTTAACTCTTTAAAACCTGTTGCTAAATACAATATACAAATTTACTATAAACAGAAATCATGTTGGAAAAAAAAAAAAGAAGAAAATAATTAATATTATAACATTAATTTTATGAAGCGACGAGAATAGTTTTTGTGCACAAAAAACCCCCTAAATAACAACTTATATAGTGATGGGACAATTTAAAAACAAAGTTTTGAACGGTTATGAATCAGTTGATTCATGATTCAGATTGCGTGTCAAACTGGCAAACTGAAATCACATGACAATGACGATCCGAATCATGAATCGATGCACTGATTCATAACGTTCAAAACTTTGTTATGAAATAGGCCCATCACTATATAAGTCTATTTTATAAACAAAAACTATACTTGTCGCTTTATAAAATTATTGTAGAACCACTGTAGTGAGATGGGCTTTGTAACGACGTCTTGACACCTGTCAGAGCCATCGGATTTCAACAAAAATATCTTCATTTGTGTTCCGAAGATGAACGGAGGTCTTACGGGTGTCGAACGACATTAAGGTAAGTAATTAATGAAAGAATTTCCATTTTTGGGTGAACTAACCCTTTAAGGGCTGGTGAAACAGACGTGGAGAAAGTTATGTGCTGTGAGTTTTACTGACCCGTGATTTGACAGCCGTAAAGTTCGAAGCGTAAAGCGATTCCATTCTTCCACGCCTGAGGTCGGATACGGACAAACCGAGCTAAGACTGGCTGAGGGATCCGATTCAGGACCACCTCAGAGGGGTCTACGTTCGCATGGAAAACCTAAGAGAGAGAGAGAGAGAGAGAAGAGAGAGATTTACAACTATTCAGGAGGTGGTTTGGCTGAGGCCACTCATTCAAAACAAACGGACCTCACAAACAAGCACAACCTCTCGCACACTCAGAGCTTCTTTACTGGGGTCAAGTGAAATTGTGACCTTAATCGCTGTCAAAATACACACAGCACTGAATACACACATAGACGCCACCAATGTTAGTATCGTAAATTCAAACATGAAATGCTATTTCCTTCAGAATGAGGTAAAGACAACAGACATGGGTGAGATAGTGTGAGTATGAAAAATCTGTTGTCACTCTATGGGCTTGATGGTTGTCACATGAAGACATAAAACCAGGCATGACCACATGTTTTGGGGTGTTGTCATTGTTTACATCAGTATGTCAAATGGATGATTAGTATTTTAGCAGACAGTTCCCAGGGTATCGTACAAATATGCCATGTGCTTCAGTCACTGCATCTTGGGATGGTGAGGATGGACAAGATGACAAGCTCTGATAGCAAATCGCCATCTTTCCTTCTTCCTCAGAGAGGTGAACCTCTGTCAGGGTCTTCGTCTCCAGAGAGAGGAAGTAGGAAAGAGTAGAAGAAGCAGAACAGGGTGAGTCCTGCTCCACTGCACACACAAAAACAAAGCCTGGACCCTAAGGACCTGACCCATCTCAGGATCCAATTACATCCGGGCCAGCTGGCCTGGGTCAGGTCCGTCCTAGGCCGGCTTGTGCGGAGAGTGAAGGAAGAGATTAAAGGCTGGTAAGAGAAATGAGAATAAAAAAACCTTCTGACCTTTGGTAAATCGCCCCAATATATCATGAAATAAAAGAAGAAAACTATGAACTGAGGCCCTGTGGTCATTAATCATTGCGCGCATGTTTAGTTAAAAGCAGTGGAGACCTGGGGCAATACATTTTTCACTTATTTTATCATAAGTAATTACTGCAAATATATCTCCCATCTTTTGGTGAATTAAACATTTATATGTGGAATATTTATTAAAATATTAAAATATTAACAATGTGAAAGATTCAATCACAATACTGAAAAATATAATACAATAAGTTATGGAATTACAAACCTTTAAAGTTAAGGGCAAAATGACAGACAGATGACAAGTGAAATCTTGGGAAAAAGTGTGTGTGAGGAGAGAGATTATAAACGAAAAAGGGAGAGTGTAAAGCTGTTGTCAGGAAGATGCAGAAATCTGCTTTTGTTTAATGACCTCATGATGGAGTGTGTGACCTTGCCACTTCACTGCCTCTGAAGTTTTTCAACACAGCACAGTATGTGAGAGCCAAATTGTGTGTGTGTGTGTGTGTGTGTGTGTGTGTGACCACTGGGAGCAAGCAGTGTCTAATATATCACCTCTTTAGTGTGTGGGAGAGTCCTATTTCTCACGATTCACTGACATAACCTAACACACACCCAGCACTTCTGAAAAAAACTAAAAAACAAACGCAGCTAGATCAAGAAGCCTGTGAAATATTCCAGAGGCATACTCGTGACAGTGCAAATTTGCTATTATTTATATACTATTATATTATGTATTCATAAATATTTTTGTATGGATGTTTTCTTTCATTTTAGTTTAAGTTTTAATAATTTTGTTAATTAGTTTATTTGTATAAATATTTCTATTTTGCTTTTTATTCATATTTATTTAAGTTTTAAGATTTAGAAATTTGAACTTGATTTCAGTTAGTATCATTTCTAATTTCCGTTTGTTTCAAATTTTCATCTTTACATTTGATTTGATTTCAGCTTTACTTCAACTAACAAAATTCATTTTAATAGTTTTAGTTAATAAAAAACATTGACTTGTGGTCGTCTAACAATAACACATTCTGACTTATATGGAAATCTAAAAATAAATATATGAACAAGCACACACACACACACACACACACACACACACACACACACACACACACACACACACACACACACACACACACACACACACACACACACACACACACACACACACACACACACACACACACACACACACACACACACTGTGTGTGATCACACAGAAGTAATGGCATTGGGAATACTAGATGAGATTCGTCTGAAATGAGGTAAAAAAAAACATAAATACTGTTCGGTTTCGTGTCTTAAGACATCAATGTGTCGCCACGAGCCGCAGGGTTTAATATGGATTAAAATATCTCATAGTGGCTCTCATAGAAAACACCCAATTGACATGCATTATATGGCAAAGGTTGGAGTTAAAAATCTTAATTTGTGTTCTACTGAAGAAACAAACACACCTACATCTTGTATGCCCTGGGGGTAAGCAGATAAACATGAAAATTAAATTTTTGGGTGAACATACCCTTTAAAATTATAATAATAATAAGTTTACAAATGTTTGTTTTTACTGTTGTCCTTTGACTGGACAGGCTCCCTTTCCTGGCTTCTGATTAGCCAACCTGTTTAATCCAAACCAGCAGGAACTGTGAGCCTCTCATAACAGATGAACAGATGCATATCACATGGGATTGGGACAGAAAGAACACTGTTAACATTATGTATAAAGTTCCAAGCACTAACCATTAACCATGAAAATGCCAAAATGATCAAAAGGCACAGAAGAAACTAAAAGGCATAACAGGCTTGAGCAGTCCAATTACTGCAAGGACATTAGGGAGCGGGCTGAGATGAAGCTGAAGAACGGTGATTTCCCACTGGTCCTCTAAGACAGAGGAAAAGGGGAAGCGAGAGGAATGACAGAAATGACAGAAAGTCTGGGATTCTGACAGCAGCAGTCAATCTATAGGGGAGGCGGCATCCAATACTGCTTCTAGCCAAACATATATTGGCGATATGAAACCTTTCGCTGTTTACTTCACTTTTTACCACACAGGCACGCACCTGCTAATGTTTTCTTTGCATCCCTGAGCTCTAATGGCCCCTGACTGGTGTTGTGTTGACAGACATGCAGGTGCTGGTAATGACAGACTCCCACACACCGAAACAGGAGAACTGCTGTCAGCCCTGCTGTCACGGGCCGTCTACTGATACAAGGCCACCCTCGCACCCGTTCCCTCTATTTTTTGCCCTTACACTGTCTAACAGCCGTTTTTCCGTTGTTTCTTTCTCACTATGCAGTCCAGGCGTAATCTTTGATTGATGCACTCTCTGTGTGTGCAGGCGTGCCTGTAGCCAGAGACATAACAAATGGACACTGCCGTCATCGGAAGGTTTATGCTAAATTACTTTCATGAATCATGCATTTGCGTACGTTACTTATATCACGTTCCCTCCGGCACGGCTGCTAGTGTTTCCCAGCATGCAGCCTGTGGAGAGTATCAGGTATGTGTTGTCAGTCTCAGGTGGGGATGTTTTGCACGTGAGTGGGGGTCTGAGTATATTTGGTGTTAGACTTTTGTCACTGTTTTTCTGCTATACTATTGTGCAGAGGGAATTTAAATATGGTAAAATGTGTTAAACAAAGCTGACAGTACTCTTATTGGCAGGTGAAAGCATTACCAAATTAGCATAATTATGAGTTGGAGTAGTTTTGATGACAGAGAAAATCCTAAATAGCAAAGGCCAAGATTATTATTATTATTTTTATTTTTTGGACGTTCAAGTGAATGAATTATTGTGTAGATGCCCTCTAAAACTCGTATCAGTGTTATATATATAAAACTCAAGCTGATCCATGTCGATTTGATACACTCCCCTGCTCTATTAGTATATCACACATCACAACTTGTTCATTTTGCACAGTTCTGTGAATCACATATGAGGAATGGTTATTGTAATACTTTATGTCATGAAAATGCAAGAGACTTCTAATACGATCATATAACACTTCTTTAATAAGCAAATTTGTAATGCAGTCACTCAAACTGTAATGCAGGTTGAATTTTATATATATATAATTTATAAATGTTTCAATTGTAGTCTTTTAAAAAGGCATCTGAAATAATAAACTAAGTGCGATAGTGTTGTCAAAAATATAGATTTTTTCTTTTTATACATATCAATACTGAATATCGGAAACACTTTTAATACTCAATTTTGCAGATTAGATAGAGACACTACCAGCTGCTTTTTCTCACTCTCTCATCTCTCAGACTCTCTTCACTCATTTCATTTGCTTCGGATGAATATTGTTGGTGTTACAGGGCATGGAAATGTACATATTATTAAGCATAATTTTACTCATTCCCGCAGATTTTATGCTCACACCCAGAGTGCACGCACATAAAGCCGCCTCTCAGTACTAAATTCTTGAACTAAGAAAAATAACTAAGTTCTTTTTTGTTGCTTATTGCACTTAAACAGTCAAATACACACAAAATCATGTCAAAATGCTGGTCTTGGCGAGTAAACACAGTCAGTTATTTTATGTTGTAATGTTGAGAAAAAAAAAAAACCTTGTTTATAAGTATAAGGACTCTATGTGTCCGCAGCCTGATATACTTGCTGCCAAATTATGAGATATTAAAAATATCTATATGGCAATTTTCCCTCATGGTATTGATGTCAAAATTGTGGCCAGTGAAAATGCTGTGTGGCTAGTAACTTTGGAAAAGCACGATCATTCGAATATACTCCAGGGTTTCTACTGATAGAAAGCCATATGCTAATCGCTGAAGTAACAGTTTAAAGAGTGTTTAGATGCAAGTCATTCAAAAACACATGATGTGTTTTTTCTGTTTACACAAAAGGATCATGCCATATATCTGTGGAAAAACAGGAACTGGTTGACAGCGTAAATGGCCGTAGTGCTGTCTAGACACACACACATCGACCATTCAACTCTAATATGAATTATTGAAAAATTACGTCTGACAGTCCAGGAGTAGTAACATTGAACAAACTCCTTAGAAATTCATCAGTGCAGGAAAACGTGTATATTGTGCAGGAATATTCATGAGGTGAAATGGGGTCCTCGGTGGGGGCCAGCAGGGCAGGTTCCTAGTTAAGAGTTCCTAAAAAATTTGTTTGAATTATTCAAATGTCTGGCACAAGTGCGGACTACTGAAATAATAAAAACCCCACAAAGTGAACCCTCTATGAAGTTGGAGTGCGAGCACACACACACACACACACACACACACACACACACACACACACACACACACACACACACACACACACACACACACACACACACACACACACACACACACACACACACACACACAGACACACACTTCCAATGAGGTGTTGTCACTGTTAATATAAAAGCGAAAGAGAAGAGAGAATTTATGGTCGCATAAAGGTGGACACGCTCTCACACAATGCCTGACTGCTCAGGCTGGGTTACGGAAAGCCACGCGACCGCACTGGGGTCTCGGGAGCTGAAAGAGGGTCTGCGTTTCCTGCTCAGTCCATCTTTCCCCCGTCTGTCTTTTTGTCTTTCGTTCCCTCCATCTCTAGCTGCTTTGCATTGGCTCACTGCCACACTTTTCCCCCCGCTCTGACTGATGGGGCCGGTGGGAAATGTGGTCAACGCTCACAGATCTGCTCGAGTCATTACTCTCTCTCTCTCTCTCTCTGCCCTTCTCCTGCTCTCTCCCACACCTTCACGGCCAAGATGAAGATGTTGACAGAGCAGCCGGGCTCCAGTTGGCTGCAGGCCAGTGCAGGTTCAGCCTCAGAGGAGGAGAAACGCAGAGAGGGGCCGACAGAAATAGTTCTGTGACAAATTATTTTATAAGTAGAAATATTCTCGATTAATATGAGGTCAGAAAAACTGCATGTAGAATAATTATACAAGAATTAGAAAGTTCAAAAGAGCTTTAGAAGAAATATAACTCGGTATGTCAGATTTTGGTCATATGGTGTCGATCAGTGTGGAGCCTGTGTGCTGGCTCCGGGCCCCGAAAGGCCCTTAACTGTATGCTCTGCTGTCATAGATGGTTTTGACTGATAGTCTGCTGGTGGCACAGCAATGAGAGGCTCAGACACCTAAGGCCAAATTTGGTGTGTTGGTGCAATTCACTGATTGGCATATGAGTGCACGTGAGTGCAGCAGCTGTTTATTGTCTAGAAAGGCTTGTGATGTGTCAACGAATTTTAAATACTGGTGATATTTTTGACAAATACTAAGCATGAGTCGAAAACTTCAAGGGTTTGATTCAACATGTTGTAAATATAAAACATTAAATTCCTTCCAAAAAGCTCATTTAGTGTAGAAGCTCATCTTGTGGATTACAATGGCTAAGAGAGTAAATCCTGTTCAGAGGGAAAAAGTGTAGAAAGTTGATTTGGTTCCTGCTTTCCTCTTAAGTCCCAGTCTGCATGTGAGATTGAGTTGGAGAGATTGGAATGTGGAAGCCCTCCCTCCTCGCTTTACCTTCCCACTGTGTTTCAGAAAAAAACACTGGGAAATTTCTGTTATAACACTTTCTCCTCTCTCTGCTTTACATACACAAACAACTGTCAGTAAAGAACCCTTTTTCGTGTGATTTTCATTTGACCTGCTTGGCGAGTCCTAAAACCAGGAAATAAGCATTCTTGCCCTTAAAGGGTTAGTTCACCCAAAAATGAAATTGATGTTATTAATGACTCACCCCAATGTCGTTCCACACCCCTAAGACCTCCGTTCATCTTCAGAACACAGTTTAAGATATTTTATATTTAGTCCGAGAGCATATGCAGTCTATGCACACTTAACTGTCCATGTCCAGAAAGGGAATAAAAACATCATCACAGTAGTCCATATGTGACATCAGTTAGTTCATTAGAATCTCTTGAAGCATCGAAAATACGTGTCTCGTGATTTTTAGCAGTTTGGCAGTTTGACACGTGAACTGCTGAAATCACGTGACATTGGCGATCCGAATCATTGATCGATTCACTGATTCCTGGCCGTTTGAATCTTTATTTGAGGTTTGGAAACAAATGCATAAGAGAAGACTGATGCTGAATAAAGTCGTAGTTTTTGTTATTTTTGGACCAAAATGTATTTCCGATGCTTCAAGAGATTCTAATGAACTAACTGATGTCACATATGGACTACTGTGATAATGTTTTTATTCTCTTTCTGGACATTGACAGTATAGTGTGCATACACTTGCATACGCTCTCGGACTAAATATAAAATATCTTAAACTGTGTTCTGAAGATGATCGGAGGTCTTACAGGTTTGGAACGACATTAGGGTGAGTCATTAATGACATCAATTTCGTTTTTGGGTGAACTAACCCTTTATGGTTTTATCGTCTCAAAAGCAATATTTTTTTTGTAATGGGTTTTTCGATAAATGTCCGATATAAGGTCTGTGGATAACAAAATCTTCAGATATTTTTATATTTTATTCTATTAAATGAAATACATTAGTATGGAAGCTTGTTTCCGCCACATAAAAAAACAATAAAACAAATTTTTTGCAACTTTATCTCACAATTCTGTCTTTTTGTTCCAAAATTGTTTGATATACAATTGTAATTGCAAGTTAAACTCAGAATTACAAGTTTATTTATCACAATTATTATGATTTTGTTTATAATCACACTCTTGTAAACTATTCTATTTCAAACTTTCCAACTTTATAGAAGACTGAAAGAGCTGTTGGAAGGTATATGGTGTAGTTTGTTTTTTAAAGGGGGGGGTGAAACACTCAGTTTCAGTCAATCTCATGTCAATCTTGAGTACCTATAGAGTAGTATTGCATCCTTCATATCTCCGAAAAGTCTTTAGTTTTATCATATTTATAAAAGAAATATGGGCTGTACCGAGTCTTTCCGGAAAAAACCGAGCGCCTGGAGGCGTATCGTGTGGGCGGGGCTAAAGAATGACAAGCGCGCAAAGCGGTGACGTCCTCAAGCGTGGAGAAACCCATCTATCTCAGCTAATACAGATAATGATCCACAATCAAATCTGAGGCAGAAATAAATTGAGCAGGAGAAACGGCAACATCAGGATGTCCGTCTCTGTGGTATGTACTGTATTTAGGGGCCTTTGTGTGCAGTTTATGAGGACATGATTCGGTTTATGGACTATTGTATGTGACTAGACCTTAGAGGTAGCAAGCAAAACGGTTTTGCACGTCAGAGTCAGAATAGTGTAACGTTATACAGAACAACAATGGAGTAACCGTTAGCGCATTTGAATGACTAAGCACGCGATCCTATCGTTTACTGATGTTTACTCATGCGACGGTAGCCAATAGCAGAGACATTTGAAGTTGATTTACTCACCGGCATCTTCCAAAGCAGGACCGCTCTGTCAAAAACACACTTCTTTGGTATGATTTGGTGAAGTCCTGTGACAGCAGTGACCGTGGAAATCCACTTTGCGACGCGACTGAAGCGATGCCTTGAAGCTTCCCGTCATTTCTGTGTTCAAATCGGTTCAAATGCAGCGCTGCCTTCCCGGAATGCTGTGCTGAAGCGTTGAAGTCGCTCGACGTCACCCATAGGAATAAAGTGGAGCGCGGCGCGACATAAGTGTTCACAGACGACTGGATCTGCACCTGAGAGACTGTTTACAGCGTGCATTTCCTCTCTCTCCCTCTAGTCACGCGCGCGCGCACCCTTCCGGGAGAAGAGCCCGTACAGCCCATACAAGGACCTTCCGCTCTATTTAACGTCAAGCCGACCCATACTCGAAAAAAACTCGCCGAAACTTGTGAGAAACCGGAAGGAGTATTTTTAACACAGAAATACTCCATCAAACGTCCAACATTAGTTTTTGAAACTTTGTCTATGTTTAGGATGGGAATCCAAGTCTTTAAAGGTGTAAAAAGCTCAGTATGCATGAAACAGCATTTCACCCCCCCTTTAAGCTAACTTTAGCTTTTGGGGGACTGTATTTAAGCTTCAAAGTTGTGATCATAATGAGCAAAATGTGCAAGAATCATAAACTTTTGTTGGTCGCGACTCACAGAGATTATTTCTGCAGTAATCCAAAAGAGGGTATCAGCAAATGTGGGAGTGTTTGGGAAACTTGTTTGGAAACGTGTCTCATTTATACAGTTCTGCTTCTATTTTGGTGCAGCTAGCAGTGTAGAAATGAGACACTGCTGCTTTAAGTCAACTTGGAATCAGTACACAGTAATTGGAAGAACAGACGATGTATTTTATGACCCTCAGAGGTGTAAATGCTTCCTCTAAAACCACCATTTGTCACAGTGAATGAAAACCACATTTGCACGACCCCATTGAAGACAGGTAACTGTGTATTTTTGTTTGAGAATGTGTGAAAGGGTTTCCTCAGTTCACTGAACGTGTTCATATATTCTGCCTGTGCTTTATGCAGACGACTTGAATCAAAGAGCATCTATTCTCTAGTCTATGACATCACTAAAGGTTAAACCCTCAGTGGTACACTCCCAAAGAACAGAAGAGTCCTCCTGGGATATGGCAGGGGCCTTCCATTATCCACACACTCCATGGGAAGTGGAGGAATGCACAGAGATGGACGAATATGTTTTGAAGTCCGAGCTGATGTCATCTCCCATGACAGCGCACTCGGTTTCTTCGTCTTAGGATTTTACATGTTAACACACATACCATATGCTCTCTCTCTCTCTCTCTCTCTCTCTCTCTCTCTCTCTCTCTCTCTCTCTCTCTCTCTCTCTCTCTCTCTCTCTCTCTCTCTCTCTCTCTCTCTCTCTCTCTCTCTCTCTCTCTCTCTCTCTCTCTCTCTCTCTATATATATATATATATATATATATATAACCCCCTTGATGGTATTGTTAAACAAGCAAGGAATTTACCAGACCTTCATAATGATCTCAGTCAATGACCAGGCTGCTTTAAACGGTCAGGGTGACCAGCAGGTGTGGGACCTTACATGAGGGACCCGCTCATTTTCCCCACCAGTGGAAATAGGATTGAGACCTTTCGACCTCCTTGCAATTTGAAACAGTATGTTTGTGAAAATAGTTCTGACATTACATTGATGGCTTTATCAGATACAGTCTCAGGAGGAAGTAAGTGGAAATGTGGGATTGGCTTTATATGCATGTGTTTCTGTGTTTGGGTGTGCTGTGCTAGGTTTCCAATGGAAGGCAAGTGAATTTGTGGCTCTGCTCTAAAAGAGCTAGACAGTATTTTAGAGCATCATAGCTACCCTCCTGATTAAAATATTTCTGCATATTTATACCTGTTCCTGTTCCAAAATGTATACAGATGCATACGTATGCTGCCTTCTAAGATGTGTGTGGTTTGTAGTTATGTGTGGATTTTTTTTGGCCAAATTCTAACACAGCATTCATTGCCTGAGGTGGCAATCCCATAATTCTGTGCACTTCAGGAGATACACACTACTATTCAAAAGTTTGTGTCTTTGTACTCACCAAGACTATTGAAAAACCTGTAAAAATACAGCAAAACCTGTATTTTTAGTTTTTACTATATAAAAAAAACGTTTTTCATTTTTATATATTTTGAAATATAATTTATTCTTGTGATGTCAGAGCTGTATTTTCAGCATCATTACTCCAGTCTTTAGTGTCACATGATCCTTCAGAAATCATTCTAATATGATGATTTGGTACTCAAGACGCATTTATCATCATTATCAGCAGTATCAATATTTTTGTTGAAACTGATTTGAATTTTTTTTAGGATTCAAGTTCAAAACAACAGTGTTTACTTGAATTATAAATATTTTGTAACATTATAGATGTCTTTACTGTACTTTGATCAATTGAATGTGCCACGCTGAATAAAAGTATTAATTTCTTAAAAAAAAAAAAAAATCTTACTGACCTGAACCTTTTTGAATGTTAGCATACTTATATTCTCATTAAATACTGGAGCATACATGTAAAGTGTTTAGGCTAATAAAACATGGCCTGTTTGTGCTCATTAGTGTTCTAGTAGCTTAGCAACATATATAAAAAAACAAAAATCTATTTTTGTTGTGTAGAGTGTTTTAAATCAGTCACTTATGATTCTACGATGATGCTTCATACTGTACCTTCCTACAGTTATACAGAGCACACAGGAAGGTTTAGAAGAAAGAGATGTGTGTGTGTGTATGTGTGTGTGTGTGTGTGTGTGTGTGTGTGTGTGTGTGTGTGTGTGTGTGTGTGTGTGTGTGTGTGTGTGTGAGCCTGTTTATGTGGTTTATGAGGACACACATTTGTATAACTACATGGGTATTACACTGGTATTACACTATAAATGTGGTGTATTTCAAATGTCCTCATATTTCAAATAGCTTTAAGAAAGTAAAAATGCAGAATGTTTGCTGTGATGGATAGGATTAGGGGCAGGGGCAGTGTAGGGGGATAAAAAAACGGTTTGTACTGTATAAAAACCATTACGCCTATGGAGAGTCTCTGTAAACCACATAGACCAACGTGTGTGTGGGTGTGTGTGTTTGTGTGACACAGTTGTGCTTATCAGATCTGATTTAGCAGTGACTGAATGAGTGTGCTGCAGGTAATCCAGTAAAGTGAACTGAAAGAACCGCCACAGCGGTTTGAGAAGAAATTAAGCCCAGCTCTACTGATATCACACTTACACCACACAGACACACACTTACAATGAGACTATCAGCCACCAGCCTAGTGATCTCTTCAGCAGCTCTTCCTGTTTGTCCATGAACACACAATCTGTCACTGTCCTCTGGACCAGGGACACACACACCTCCACCACCATCATTTGAGACAGATTAGAGACTGACGTGGTGCTATCAATCCGAACGATCAACACACAGCCCTGAAAAGTAATAACCTGTCTGACTCTGAGTCGGCTCACATGACACTCACATGCAAAACGGTTTAAGTATTGCAAATTTCCATTTTCATTTCAATGCCGACACACTATTTCCTGTTAATCTATATTTCAGCATTTGGTGATATTAAAAAAAGCCATGCCTGAACGCATTTAGTCTGCATGACTTAGGCATCTTACTAGATAACAGCTGACAAAAAAAATAGATTTCTTCCAGGCATATGAATAAATAGTACATTATTTAATAGCACCCTTTCTAAATGGACACTGATCGGTCACGCCTCCCATAAGGCATGAATCTCCCATTCCGACATAGCGAGACTTCTTAACAAGGCTTAGCTGAACTGAAACCAAAGCCATAAAAACACAGAGCACATTAAGGGTGGACTGAGCTCAGAGATTTTCGGGAAGATTAAAGCCAGAGGCTATTCCAGCAGGGGGTCCGGGACTAAAGACCCTGACGCCAGTTGGTGGTGCCCAGGGTCGTATCCGGCAGGTTATTCTCAGTGGCAGCCGATGTTTTGTACAGCTTCTTCCAAAACCATCACACTTACATCAGGGCTTTTACATGTCCCCCTGTCAAGCAATTAACCCCATACAAGATTTCCAAGGGATTTGTTAATAGATGAAGATTAGAGGCATGTACCACACTCTCATCTTTTTCTGACCTCCCTTCATTTTCCTTTCAATCAAGCCTTCAAATCTTTCTATTCGCTTGGTTTCTGGGTAATGGAGTCCTGTCTAGTTTCAGCCTGGACATGAATATCTTAGATTGGCATGCTGGTTCAGACTGGTTTAAGCATGACCAGCATAGTCGTTCTTATGGAAGTCTTGGGATTTAAGCTATAGTTGATAAGTCTGCACCCTTAAAAATAAAGGTGCCAGGAAGAAGCAAAAATGGGGTGATGCCATAGAAGAACTATTTTTGGTTCCCCAAAGAAACATGTGAAAGGTTCTTTAAAGAACCATTTTTTCCTAACCATTTTATAGTTCTAAAGAATCTGTTTTGCACTACAAAGAACCTTTTGAGCAATGGAAGGGTTCTTTGGATATTAAATGTTCTTCATGGAACCATACACCCTGCCAAAGAACTATTTAAGAACTTTATTTTTAAGAGTGTGAGGGGAACTCCAGCATTTCAGCTACTATGCTCGGGATACAGGTAAAACAAAGTAATATTAACACCTTGTGTTTTCTTTTCTTGTTCTCCGAGTCTCACACACACAGCGTGTCACGGCACTTCACATATTTCTGACAAAGAACCAGCACAGGAAGAGAGAGAGAGAGAACGACTGATTGCTTTCACACATTCTCTCACACATTCTCAAATATATCGTTCCCACGCGATCGTACCTTGTGATTCTTGCCGTAGCGATAGATCATCCAGTCCTCTCCATTAGTGCTGACCTCCAGCTTAAAAGTGGTGACAAAGTAGGACTTGTGTGTCTCTTTGGAGACTGCACCCTGGGTGGCGATGCCCGTCAAGACCTTCAGGAAGTGCAGGTCCACCTGAGGAGGAAAAATGCAAATATGTAATCAAATCTCGGTTGTGACTAAGGGATCTGTCTTATATATAACGGTACAGGACATTACGTCGATCGCTTGGTTTCTATTTCTGCCGGTTGAACATTCATTGGTCATCTCATTGGTCCAAAATCCTGCTTCACATGGCAGTGTAAACTATTCGATATCTTTGGATTGGTTGTGATTGTGTTAAGAGATTCGAACATAACCCTAACCCTAAATATGAGTTTAAATTTTCAGTTTACTTTTAATTATGTTGTCATTATTTATAACTGTATGAGTGTACATTTATACAAAATATTTTAATTTCGTTTTTGCTTTCTTATCAATCCACACTAAAAATGGGATTAAGTTAGGAAGCAGAGCGAGAGAGAGAGAGAGAGGGATGTGATAGAGGGAAGAGCTGAAAGATAGATAGAGCTGTGGGAATATGAAGCATTCCCTCCCTGCAGATCATGGGCGGCAGCGAAGGTGTTATCAGAGCCTTAAGATCAATCACCTGAGCTCTGATCGATACTAACCACCTTCATTCAACTCTCCCTCTCTCCACACAGATTATCACCCTTCCCTTGCTCTCCGTACCCCCCCGCAATGATGATGATGATGATTGCAGTGCAAGAGCTGTTTCTCTGCCCATCCGCCTCTACCGCAGTGAGGTCTTTAATCAGGCATTCAGCTCCCGTCCTAGAGGAGGGCTGTTACCCATGAACCTCGGCTCTCCCTGCTCAGCGGGATGTCATCCGAACATGAGCGGGAAAACTGCAGCGTTTGTTATCTGTCAGAGAGACAGGTGTGGCTTTCACGCACAGATACAAGCACACACACATATAGTACCTTCTGTAAAGCTGCTTAGGGCCACAGAGAAACACACCTAGACAAAAAAATCAATACAACCCAGGACTGCTGCTAACTATTTATTCCTAGGAAAGGACCCTCATCAATCAAGTGGCTGTTACCATCAGAGCGGGCTGTGCGTCATCAACCCCTGCATTCACCCAGAGAGCAGAAAGAGAGAGAGAAAGAGATGCAGCCCACCACATCTGAGAAGTGAGTCCCTGATGAATAGTAATAAAGAGAGAGGGAGAGAAACAATGGGAAAAGAGCATGCAAGAAGATGTGATGAGATGTTAAAGAGATGTTCTGGGTTCAATACAAGTTAAACACTATCATCAGCATCTGTGGGATCATGGATTACCACAGAAGATCATTTTAAGTTGTCTCTTGGTAAATAATAATAATAATAAAAAAAAAAATAATATTTGTATTATTGGAGCAATGGCATGCGAAAGTTACTGGCTTTACCAGCTTTACATGGTCATAATATTGAGCTGAAAAATGTAATACAAATTTGCACAAGCAAGGTCAGTAAGTGATCTCAATAGTCCTATAATTAATATAATATAATATAATATAATATAATATAATATAATATAATATAATATAATATAATATAATATAATATAATATAATATAATATAATATAATATAATATAATATAATATAATATAATATAATAAATACATTCCTGAATAAATTCCCCAAAAATGCAAGTGTAACAATAATATTTGTTTTATTAATACAAAATAAAATGAATGTGTGTATGTATATAAAAAAAAAATTTGGTTTAACATAAAAAAGTAAGTAACCTGGTTGCCTTAAAAAAATTTGTTTATTAAAAATAAATAAAATATTTTAGTTGATACAATAAAAGAAATTGGTCAAATATTATTATTATTTCTGAACCACATAAAAAATATGATAAATCATGAAAATAGCACAATTTGGCATATTTCACTGCGTCATCACAAATAAAACACACACACAATTACCCAATATGCTTACAAAATCTTTTAATAATATTTGAACAGAGGTTGTCGATTCTCAAAAATGTTTATTGCATTAACTCAAATTTTTAATTTCAATGAACTTAAAATTAAGGCAACCAGGTAACATATATTTTTAATATTTTAAATTTTTACCGTGCACGCACGCACGCACGCACGCACACACGCACGCACGCACACACACACACACACTTTTTAACAGTACAGTGGTGCAGGTATGATGTCAGATCCCAGAGATCTAATTCATCACTGGCTCACCGATATTTCCCTATGGGGTTTTATAATATAATCGATGTATGTGTAAAATAAAGCCTTTGGTAAACATAACTTAACTATACTTTGACGTTCTCATTTCTACAATGTAAATTACACACACCCATAGCGAAAACGGATATTTTAAAGCAGTTATGTACGCATTTAATAAGTCAATAAATAAGACAGTTTGGCATGTGAGAATGTTCAGTTTATGTTGTAGAACAAAATGTCAAATTATTTGTCAAGTTTTGTTTTAGGCTTTATTTTACACATAAAACAACAACAACAACAACATTATAAAACCCCCATAGGAAAATCCTAAAGAACCTGCGGCTAATTAGTCTTTGCCATACCTTCACCAATCTATGCAACACGTGCCACAGACGCTTTCAACAATAGATAGCTTGTGCTGCGCCCAGAGCATTCCTTTAAGGTACCTTGATCAGTTCATTTACCCTGTGTGATTTGATGAATATCAATGATACTTGAATCTCAAATGAATGTACACACCTAAAACAGAATGACGCCTCTCACTCTGAACACACACACAACAGAGTAGAGGCTTCTGAGGTGAAGTATGGTCCTCGGGCATGTTGGCATTTACGACAGCTGTTTGTCAAGATGGATGTCTGGGACATGGACTCTGAGAGCGAGGGAGTGATGTCAGGTGTTAACACAACACAACAGCTGTGAGCTCTACCAGAAGACCACAACTCAGCAGCATCCTGACACAAATACGACACACCACTTAAAGTAAGAGCAAACGTAATCAGTCTCATTCGGAAGGCCTGAGTAGCACCTAACCCAAGCGACCTCCTGCCAGGATCAGAAATCTAAAATCCGTCTGTCCGTTTCGAGATTGTAAATAAGTTTGCAAAAGAGAGACGGGAACTTGTTCCTTACTCTCTCCCTTATTTCGATATGCAGAAGACGTAAATGAGCGGGTGAAAGAGAGGAAACCTCACCTGGATGTATTCTTTGTTGCTGTCCTCATTGGGCGTCCATGCATTGTCTTCGAAATTAAGACGAGCCTGTCTCGGAGACCATCGGCCATCATAGAAGCTGGACGATGCAGAGATCTGGTCATCGCTGATCTTGTCTGACTCCATGCCAAGAGCATTACTGCAATGGAAATCTAAAGAGCACAGAGTTTTCTCAGATTGTCCTCATATATAGTCTGTTTTATAAAGGAACTCAAAATGGTAGCTGGGCCAACAGTTCAGTTTCAAAGTAAAAAAGATCACTTACTGTCATTGACCTCCTTGAGAGTCATGTTATAGCGGGCAGAAAAGCCATCTTTGGCCACGGCCATGTCCGTATGAAAGGACAGGGAGAGGATACCGGTGGACGACTGTATTTCAGAGGGGATTTTGGTACCACAATGTCGTCCAATCAGAGGTCCCACTGCAAAACACACAAATGGAGGAAATGGTTTCTCAGTGCTGGGATGTGAATTGGTCTCATTTTGCTCCAGCTGGCCACTCATAAGACTAGATGGGTTATTCTTTCTATGTGCCTACAACCTATACAACAGCACCTCTCTGAATTCGGGGACATTTGTCTGTCAGCAGATCTTTGTGATTTAGTTTGGCCAAGCTGTAACGATGTAGAGAGGCTGCAGCCTTGCAGTAATGAATCCATCCTCCACCCTGACACACACACAGACGCACACACATACGCGCGCATGCACGCGCACAGGCACACACACACACGCGCACACACCGTACAGGATGGGTGAAATAGCCAAGTATCAATCAAGTACATTGATTTTCTTCTCTTTTGGAGAGGAAAGGGCTTTAATACCGCAAGTGCTTTCGAACGGTAGGTTGAAATAACTCTCTCTCTCGCCTTTGATGGTGTTGATGATCAAATCAGGTGGCTATTGTACACAACTTAAAACAGGACTCTAGCTGTGCATGTGTATCCTGCTAGTCTAAAGTTGCTTACAACCTCCCCAAAAATTATATTTCATAAAGAAAAAGTCAATGTTAATAAATTCAGGAAAATTGAAAAATAGACTTTCTTTCTCAAAATATTATATTATAATATTAAGTAGTACAAACTAATATATATATATATATATATATATATATATATATATATATATATATATATATATATATATATATATATATATATATATATATATATATATATAGTACACTATAATATAAAAAATATCTTAAAGCATATGAAGATGCTCTCATGCACAGATTTTGCACAATTAAGCATGTTTTCTCCACCATATTTTCCTAACAGTAATGCAAAAGGATTACATAGTAAAATCAACATACTACCATAGTATAGAAACACATTACAGTTTAAATAATGTATCCCCCCTTCCCCATTACAATTATAAATAATAATCTTGGTCAAGCTGGCTAGAGTTAATAGACCACCTTAAATAAACTGTTGTGTTTAGTGTCTCCAGTTATTGTGTGTCTGATTATGTCTGCATGTACAATGCTACAATATGAAGCCTTACCCTGAGACAGAAGGGCGAGGGTGGGGGCAGTATGGGGGTCTCAGGGCTAAAGCATTAATAAGACAGCTGGGGGAAAAGAGTGTATTCCACAGCGCTCTGTTCCAGACAAGGATTAAATCCTATTGCAGTGTTATTCACGCCCTATTTTCACTTTCCTGATAAAGGTTACCATGGCTGCTGTTACCCCCCGTCCCCCATCTCCTCCACCCCTCCGTGCGGAAGAGTATGGGTGCCGTGGCTTTTTGGCCCCGCCTGGCGCAGATAAGGCACAGCAAGGCCCTGGGCTCCGCTTTCATCTGCCAACGCTCGATACTAAAATAGCTCCAGCGGCAGCCGCAGTAACAGCATGACAGCAATGCGCCTGAGTTTCACACCGGTGGAGCTGCTAGCGCAGTGGCCAACGGACGGGCGGTGTGTGTCACAGGGCAAGAGCGAACAGCTGTATAGACTGGTGGATAAACCAACCAGATGGCCCATAGGGTGATAGTGAGCGGTATGTGGATTAGAAATCATTAAGTGACCAAATTATGTACAGCAGACACGCAACATGATGATCTCAAAGCAGACAATGAGGTCAGAGGGAAATGGGAAATGCAATCCTCTTAAAGTCACGGGTGGTCTGGACTTTGGAAAACTGCGGTCTAATCCGAACCCCGACTGTAAATCCAAACAGAATTCTTCAGGATTACAACATCTAGACTCACCCTGCGGGAGGCCGTCCCACACCTCCAGCCAGTCGTACTTGCACTCGCCCTCCGAGCCCTGCAAGGGATCGTTCTCCAGATCGAAGGTCAGGAAGGTGAGCGTGACGTCCATGTGAGGGGGGACGATGATGATGAAGGTGCACTCTAGATTGTGGGGGTATTTGTCAGGGAAGCCGGGCGACTCGATCACACCTGACGGACTGGTGAAGTTTCTGGAGCAGTCGGAGCCTGGGGGAAGAGAAATCAGAAAATACATGAAGACAGCAGCTGAAACACTCTGTTGTATGTGTGAGACATGACGGTTTTGTATTGACCAAGATGTCTCGACTTGTTCTAAAGGGGCAGAAGAAGCACGTTGCTTGCTTTCTTGTGTCAATTGCACACAGGGAAAGAGACACACTTGGTTAGCTCTCTGAGAAAAGCATATTGATGTGAACAAAAACGGGAACATTCATCAAAGCGGAGCTTTAAATCTGTACAGAAAAATCCTTCATCTGCAAAAGTGCTAAATTAGAATGATTTCCCACCCCTGCAGCCACTGTCAATATTCATTTAGCGCTACAGTCGGAGATAGCGTTCAGTGTTTCTCATACTGCACATTTGCATCTAATAAAGGAGGGATTTTTGTGAAACAGACAGACGTAGTAACGTAGTAGCGCACAGAGCATGTTAAGGTGTCATCTTAGGACATCATTTTGTATGATATACTTCTCAGTTTAATTTTGTGCCCGTGCTGTATAAGTAACTTTTTCATTCTCTCAAATTTTAAAACTGGTTCTTGTTCCTAAAAAGGCACCCTACATTTAGACCATTACTACATATTCAACATTCAACAATATATATGTGTGTGTGTGTGTGTGTGTGTGTGTGTGTGTGTGTGTGTGTGTGTGTGTGTGTGTGTGTGTGTGTGTGTGTGTGTGTGTGTGTGTGTGTGTGTGTGTGTGTGTGTGTGAGCCTGTTTATGTGGTTTATGAGGACAAAAATTTGTATAACTACATGGGTATTACACTGGTATTACACAATAAATGTGGTTTATGAGGACATATCAAATGTCCCCATAATTCAAATGGCCTTAAAAACATACTAAATTATGTTTTTTTGAGAAAGTAAAAATGCAGTATGTTTCCTGTGATGGGTAGTTTTAGGGGCAGGGGCAGTGTAAGGGGATAGAAAATACGGTTTGTACAGTATAAAAACCATTACGCCTATGGAGAGTCCCTGTAAACCACATAGACCAACATGTGTGTGTGTGTGTGTGTGTGTGTGTGTGCGCGTGTGTGTGTGTGTGTGTGTGTGTGTGTGTGTGTGTGTGTGTGTGTGTGTGTGTGTGTGCATTGTGATCATATGTTATTTAAAGCTAGATCTTTTTTTTTGGTATTGTTCATATATGTTTTTATTTAGGAATCCAAACTTTATTCATTAGACATATACAAATCTGCCATTTCTGAAAGTGACTTCTGTGTGAGCTGTGCAATGGACCTTTTTTTGCCCGCAAACTACTGTGTCTAGACGTTGTCATACTCAATTCTATTCGGAATATGAGTCTGATGTTGCTCCATTGGGCTGTAATTATGGGGCGTGTTTCAATCGAACCAGGAAAGACTTCAATTGGATAAACCTACAACCAATCAGAGCAATGGCGCAATACATAACGTTAGTCAAATGTCAACAGAACTCAACGGCAGTGTGTTGCCAAGTCTGCGGTTTTCCAGAGGGTTGTTTTCCATGTCCGCGGGTTGAAGCTATCTCAATTATGTGATATATAGACCCAGGAATGCGAATTACTATGCCAAAATAACACATATTTTACGTCCCAAACGTAATTTTTTTCCCATAGAAACCCCTCGAAAAGCTATTGTTTTGGGCTAGTAGTTGGAGGGTTTTGTTGTAAAAACTTGCCAACCCTGTCTGCAAGGACGCTGGAATAAACGATCTTTGCCGGTGTTGTAAACAAAGAATTTAATGATACACAGAGTACTTACCAACATGATCATCATTTCTGAGAGATATACTGAAGGTAAATGCATATACGAACAAGCTCTCTGTTTAGGATTTGAACAAATTCAACTAA